>NW_017805452.1:165537-210413 GCF_001891065.2 Hippocampus comes
GTGGTGTGTTAAGTGATGGGGCGGGAGCCACTGAGAACTAGAGTGGGACAATTCTATTGGTGTCATTTTGTAGGAGAGTAGTTTAATTATTTTTTTATGGCTGTAATTAAATCGGGACTTTATATATATATATTTCAAAGATGTATACTTTAGTTGTTTTTTTAAGTAGAGGTATCAAACAAAATACCAGTCAAATCCATCAATATTTTATTATTTTATCAAGGTAAATTGATATAATATTGACACACACTGGCTGAAAGTTGTGCTTTTCCCTTTTCATTTCTGCAGCTGTTTGACATTCCTTCTTCTGTAGCTACAGATGGAAATCAATACCAGAATAAATATTCATAAATGCTCTAAAAATGAACCTTGGACATTTTTGCAATAATTCTGATTTCGTTTTATAAACATAAGATGTAGTTCCAGTTCATTTTCATTTTTCACAAAAGCATTTTCGTTTTTCTTTGACTTCATTAACAAAACTCGTGCACATAGCAAGTCATCCTTTTTCCAATTTGGTGGATGACAACATTATTTCGAATGCTCATCGCACCTGAGTAATGAAGTCAGCTCAGACATCCATCTCTGTTTCCGTGGTAATGTAGCTTCCTTTTTTCCTGCACACACACACACACACACACACACACACACACACACACACACACACACACACACACACACACACACACACACACACACACACACACACACACACACACATCCACACACACACGCGCGCGCGCGTCAGGTTGACCTTGTGGAGGAAATCATCGGCCATTCATCATCTTCGTCAGCTCCAGTGATGCGAGGAAGAGGAGAAGGAGAAAAGAAGGACCCCGAGATTCAACCAGTGGATGTTCTCGCTCATGTTCGCAACGCCTTGTGGATTTTAAACAGTATTTACACGACAATTACATCAATTTTGCGTGGAGACGATTAAGTCTCACGTTGCATGGAAGCTCACGATACACGTCAACACAATCAAAGGCTGAATTCATATCCGCGATTCAACCAGTGGATGTTCTCACTCATGTTCGCGATGCCTTGTGGATTTTAAACAGCATTTACACTACAATTACATCTATTTTGCGTGGAGATGATTAAGTCTCACTTTGCATGGAAGCTCACGATACTGTTAGAGGAATCTATGAGCAAAATTGTATCATGTTTAAAGTTTCATTTAATTTGGGCACATCTAAACGTTTGGGTGCGTATCCAGCACCCCCAAATGCCTGTGCACAAAGGCGCCGGCCACCTGGCCGCAATAATATTACCTGTTCTACGCAGAGGATAAAGAAGATATGCCTGTTAGTATTGTTATATTATCTGTTGAGGCACCAATGTCTACATCTATAATTCACATAAGTACACTTTATTTGTGCAAAGGCATATATTTTTCTGAAAAGCTACAACTTTAAGTCTGACGCGTGATGAGAGTCTCACACATGCACACAAACCTCGATCCCATTGCCGTCTCTGTAAATGAATGTGGCAGGGAGGTTGGAGACAGCTATGTGAGGGATTATCGGCGGGTAAAAAGGGGAGATGAGTTTAATTTTAGACTGCTTCTATAAATAAACTCCATTTATCTCTCTCTCACACACACACACACACACACACACACACACACACACACACACACACACACACACACACACACGCAATTACTGTTTGATGTTCTAATAGAAAGAGTGAGTGGAGGGGCGGGGGCAAGAGGCTGCTGTTGCCTGGCAACCGTGTCCGGCATTTGCAGAATATGTGACACACATACACACACAGACACAGGAGATGCCAAAGAAATATCGACTGTTGTTGCATGTTGCCACAATGCATTGTGGTGAAGGGCCGAGGTGCCCTGCAGTCTTACGTAAAAATAAGACGGGGGGGGGGCTTTTGATGTTCCTTTGTTAACTGGGATGAGCTAAAAATAGCATTGACTGATGAGTGGGGATTCTGCTGGAGAGTAGCTGAGGTGCAGGGGTCAGCACCTATCCCATCATGCATTGCAGTTTGCCTCATTAGTCCCAGACAGAGTGGATTTTGTAATTTTGTCATTTTGTTTTGGGAAAAAATAGCACGCTTCAGGACTGTATAAAAAAAAAAAAAAAAAAAAAACACAATTCAATAGTATCTAAAGAAATAGATATAACCAGCATGATTTCAGGCATTAATTCAATGGGCATTGTGTGACTGGTGTGTGTGCTTTGGCCACCACGGGAGAGCATAATACATATTGCACAGAGATTTGGTGATGAAACGATGAAGAAGACCATCACAATTAAGCGGCAGTATTCATAGTTTGTTTGGGTTTTTGTCTCAGAGGATAAAGAATATATGGCTGTGTATTAATATTTAGTCTGTCTGTATATGTTTCTCTCAGTTGTATTCAAATCCAAATCATTTGCATGCTATGCTATGCTAAGGTACAGCAAGATAGCAACGCGAATAAGGAGGATGTCAATGTGTCAAATAAATCTTAATTTCAGATTGGAATGTGGAAAATAGTTTACAGGTTGTCCTGAGATGACAAATTTGAAGTTGAAATGGTTACGAAACTCGGTCACGAAATGTGGAAGGACGATATACAATTGTAGTGGACAGTGTCTACATTTGAGAATATTGTCATGTAAAATGTGGAAATTGGGGGAATGTGTCATGTGTTTCTCCTGCAGGTGGCAGAGGAGGGCCGTCCCTCCAGTTTACACACCTGCTGCCTATGTAATCAGGCGACCATTTAAGGACTCCTATGATGTCATGTCTGTCAGATAATTCGCCTTGCTCATGATTGTCATCAAGTGTTGAATTCGTCCAAACATTCAATGCTCTTGCCCTTCGTTTTTGTTCCCACCAGGTTTTCTGCACTTAGCTTTGTAAGTAGTTTTTTTGTTGTTGTTATAGACACAGCTTTTGTATTATATGGGTTTCTTGTTGTCTATTTATTAAGTAATTTCCAAATGAGTTTTTATCCTTGCTTTTTTTTTTTTTTTTTTTGCAAATGTATTTGGTTGTCTCATTTTCCTGGTGTCGTACCAGCGTTCTTTATCGGTCTTGCGACCTATTTTTATGAATAAATCTTTTTGGTCAATTCTTTCCGAGTTCACCTTTCTGGAGTCCAATTCTGCCCAACAGAATGTGAAAAATATGATTTTTTTTTCCCACTTATGTGAATCATTTGAGAAATGTGGCGGGAGTAGAAGGACAAAAAAAAAAACTGTGGCCGAAAAATAAAAATATGTATACAATGGTCACACCTTAATCAACATTCACCTTGACGGGGCCCCAGTCTCACTACTGCTGCTCCCACCGATTGGACAAGAGAGCGGGCCTTGGGTGGTTTTGATTGGCTGCCAGCATGCAGCCTGTTGCTGGGCTGTTTCCGTGGAGATGACTATCAATGTTTTCGCCCTCCTCATCCTCCTCCTCAGTGTGAGGATTCTGCTGCTTGGTGAAAATGATGTCTGCGAGGAATTCAGGTTTCAGGGTCGCAATCGTGCACAAATTAAAGAGACAGACATCAACGAGGCCGCGAGGATTAAATATCACCATGGCAGAGATTTATCACACATATTGTGACATTTCCCAGACCTTGGACAAATGCATATCAAGAACAAATGCAATCACAAGTGAGCCATTCAGAACTAGGACGGGGTCAATCCCTTTCTTGATTTATTTTTTTATTTTGGAATTTAGTGCGGAAATTAATAGAAAAAGTCATGCCCCCACCCCAACCCCAAAGTTTAGCCTGGGTCATCATCAAAAGAATTAATAAGAGTCTTCCTCCTCCATCATCCTATCAGCTCTCTTCTTCCCCCTCCTCCACTAGTGAAGCGCTCCCTCTGCTGGCAACTGCCGGAATAACGCATTGAAGAACCTTACAATGTACTACAAGGGTGTCGAACCCATTTTCGTCGCGGGCCACATTTTAGTTACTGTTTCCCTTGGAGGGCCGTTATGGCTGCAAAACCATATAAAGAAGTCAAGAAGACTGGTTTATTCAATGATAGTTTAAGTTACTGTAATGAGGGTTTTGGTAACAAGAAAACTTACAATAGCTCTTTTATATATTACATACGAGAAATTGAAATTTTGGTGCAAATATTAGTAAGCATCATAGAAGTTGACATGTTTGATTTGCTTTCGTGGGCCACAAAAAAATTATGTGGTGGGCCAGATCTAGCCCCCGGGCCTTGAGTTTGACACAGGTGCTGTACTACATTCAAAAATCCCCAGTGTATTTTTAAGATCGCAACCCTTGTTTCAAGAATGAGGGTTGAAACCCTTACCCAAGCTAATTTGAAACCCCTCAAAAAAAATTCTTACTTGAAACCCTTTCCTTGAAACCCTAAACTGAAAGCGAAACCCTATTTTGAAACCCCAAACTTGGTCTGAAACCCTAATTTGTAACCCCAAGTCTTTTTGAAAACATGGTACTGAACGATAACCCTTGAGACATGAACCCAGCAGCCCCCGTATTGCGACAGTGCCTCTCTGGTTGGTGTCCAAGCGAGTCAGTAAAAAAATTCCTCTGTGGCCTGACTGTCCTTCACATGAATGACTCCATACAGTTTGTGTGATCAACCGCATACGAATGTTCTCATCGAGAAGCATATGCACACACAACAGAATTGTCTTTATTTCCGAATCAAGACATTGATCAAAAGTAGTCATTTACAAACGGTTTCTAAACGGCAGTGAAAATTTTGCGCAAACATCAAGTCTCATAAGAAAAGTCTGAAAGTGAGTAAACTGTGAAAATTGAGCGGGTTCAACGTTTGAAGCATTGGAACAGTATCTCGGGTTTTTTGAAGATTTAAAATTCAGTTTAAGCCTGCGCTAATTGTCGCTAGCCTAGCCGTTTAGCATTTTATTTTAGCATTAAGGTAGCAGACATTTGTTGGATGATTTGGCGTCTAAATGTGTGATGTTTAATTCTCTTTTGTTTTATGGGTGAATTTTACAGTGTAAACGTCAAGTGGGGATGATAAATAAAAAAGCTTGACAGTTGTAGTGCAACACAACACAGTGGCAACAAGCGCTAAGGAATACTTTAAAACATTTTATCATCAGTTTTATAATATTTGAACCATGTGGAGATGTTTCATATGATCTCTATATCAGAGATTTTCACCGAATGGTCCTGGAATGTATCCCTGCAATAAACCGGTTCACCGTATGTGTGCTTGTTAATTTTAAAAAATATATAAATACTCCTTACCACTAACAATGCAAAAAAAAAAAAAAAAAAAAAAAAAAAAAAAAAAAAAAAAAACCTCCCCGACAAGCCATTACCCTGATCCTCCGACACCCTTAATCCTCACAAACACTTTCGACTTCCTCTCACACTCGTCCACATTTCCAATCTGGTCTTCAGATGACGCCGTGCCGGTCCACCTGCATCCTGGCCACCATCTGTACGGTGCTGTAGAGACTCACGCAGGAGCCGGTCGCCGCCAAGGTTCCGGCCAAGGGGTTGACCAGGTTTCTTGGAGGCTGCATGCGAGCCTCGCCAGACACCTGCCGCTGCAGACAAGACAGGATAGAACAACAGCAACACATGACGTCACACAAACGATATAATACAACTCACAGGCGCATATTATTTATCCTCTGTGAAGATCAACTCAAGAGGGAGCCCTCATACCTTGGACTTAAAAAATATTTAAAAGCTGAACATTCTCTGAATTATTTATTTGTTTTGAGAGCTATTCTTAACTTCCTGCTGCCTTGAGGGGCTTACATAACTAAACTGCTCCAGAGGAGCACATATTTAGTTGGGACGTAAATCTCGTCTTCATAGGAGCCGAAAGAACATTTTAAAAGAACGTTTAAAGGTTGCAAAGAGGCAATAAAGGAAGGGATGCACCAACCTGGAGGAGGCGGAAGTAACCTGGAGTCAGTCTTCCCAGTCTGATGATCATTCCCGCTGCTGCACGCCTTCCTGCGGGAGAAGACGACGAACCATTTAAAATGAACAGAAACCGCCAAGAGGGGTGACAATATACATGGCAACTTTTCAACATCCATACAAATTCATGCACTTTTTGACTCCTTCCATTTTGACAAAAGCCACTTTAATTTTTGACTTGATACAAAGTTTAGGCCACTTCAAAAGAGTCAAAATTATACCTTCTAGCCAGTTGCAGAACCTCCACGGTAGATCCAGTCTGCGAGCTCGCCCCCGGACCATCAAAAAGTGGCTGCAGCCTGAAGGAGGCTTTTATACTGCGACCCGTCTTGTCTCGCATGGATGCACGCTTGAAGGAACATTTGTGCTAATGCACTGCGGTGACTTATGTAAGCCGGCGCCATTCCCATTTCCCTTGAAAGCCCCACAACAAGTATCCTAATGGCACCCCGAGAGCATCAAAGAGGTGACAATGCTGCACTATGGAGGCTTTTGGACATTTTTATTGAGAATGAGGGCAGCTTGGAGTGTGATGGAACAAATAAATGGAGCCTGACTTTTGGTATATGACTAGTGGGATTAATAATCACAATGCTACAAGGTTCCTGCGTCATTGTTTTGGTTGTATTATTTTTCATTCAATGTCGGGATTCTTTTGGGTACCACTAGAGGGAGCTTCTGTACCATTAGTTGTACAATCATACCTCAGTTTTCGACCATAATCCGTTCCAGAAGGCTGTTCGAAAACCTATTTGTTTGAAAACCGGAAACCGAAACCACGCTCTTTAAAAAAAAAAAAAAAGAATCTTTATTGAACAGTCTGTTCACCATGGAACGCTAAAAACGAGGAAGCGTCACTTCCTCATCTACCCAAGGAAGCGTCACTTCCTCGGGTAAGGAAGGCGAGAGGAGTCAAGTGACGCATTCAAGTGCGCTCAGTTTGTTTGAGAACCGAAATTCGGTCGTCCGAGGCATAAAAAAAACTCGAAATTTTTGGTCGAAAACCTATTTGGTCGAGAACAGAGACGTTCGAAAACCGAGGTTTGACTGTACTCGTATCCCAATTGGAGAATCACTGGTCATAATAACTAAAGTTGGTTTGTTCATCTTTTTAGTCTGACTTTGAGACATACAGCCGCTCAGGAGATGAAAAATATGCACAGTTGCTTCTCTTTAATGCGATAGCGTACTACTCGAGGGAGCTTCTGTACCATTAGTTGTACTCGTATCCCAACTGGAGAATCACTGGTAATAATGACTAAAGTTGGTTCGTTCATCTTTTTAGTCTGACTTTGCGACATACAGCCGCTCAGGAGATTAAAAATATGCACAGTTGCTTCTCTTTAATGCGATAGATCGGGCCAAGGTAGGGTGTGTTGAGGAATTTAACCTTACTATGAGTACTATTGGTACCAGTCTCTCACCTGAACATCTGTTTAAACTCTTAAAACAAAGGATGTAGTGTTAAGTTTATATCTTCTTCCCCCTTGAGTGTTTAACAGCCTCCAAGTGTCGTTAACAGCCCCCAAATGTCTTCTTTTGCGTCCGCCACCTCGGGAGAGTCCTTGAAGGCCGTCAAGTTCCCCTGAGGAGGAACTCTTATCTCGAGATTTATGCACAGCGGGAGAGGTCTGGATCGAATCGCATCAACCTTTCTTTCAGATTTTTACTTAAGGGGCAGAACTGCCCGCCTCTCATTAACATATTATCCCTCTATAAACGTGAAGACTGTATTTTTCCTGGGCTCCCTGATAAAATCTGAAACTCCCGGGAGTCCGAATCGATTTGTATTGTGATGAACTGCAGAAAAGAAAAATAAAACCTTCGAAGGTCCTGTTCATCGTCTCCAGCCTGTATTTGGATAACCAACATCCTCATCATCCGAAATTAACGAACACGCGCAGGAAGAGAAAGGCCGACTCACCCCCCCAACAGGTGCTACTTCTTTCATTTGAATCCGTTGGAAAATTCTGAATTTCAGGTGACTTTGCAGCATTTCTTTATTCATTTAGCAATCTTGTCATGGAAACGCTTTTGTAATTCTTCAAAAAGTAGGAATTTTTGCAATGCTGAACAGTGAGATTGTTTTGAATAGGTAGATAAATGCTGATTAGGAGGTCAATTTTAAATTGCATCCATTCATTTGAAAATGAATGGACAGCAAACAGATTGATAAAAAGAGCTCAGTCTCTACTGCATGTGAATAACATGGTCGTGATCAATTTTTGCCATGGACCGTCTTGAAGTAGTGCTGCTCCCGCGAGGCGAGCAAGGCTTCCTCGTGTGCTGCCGCCATCACGGGAGTTTGGACCACCTTCAGGTTCACGCCGCCACGAGCGTCGCTATCCGGGTCCACCATCAGCTTCCCGATAAAAACCTGCAACAAACAACAACAAAAAGAATGAGAAAAAATATCCTGAGGAATACCGTCGTTTAGCATTGTTTGCATGCTGCCAGACCTCTTCGTGGTGCTGTCCTACGTCCTCTTGCGCTGTTTCTGTCCTTATGGACTCAATGTGCTTCTCCCTCTTTTCTTTGATTCCCTGCAAGAGAGAAAAACAAAACTTTGTCGAGGAAAAGCCTTTCTTCGTGGGACAAAGAAATGGTGAAGGACAAAAACAAACCTTGAGGATGTTATAGTTAGACGTCTTGGAGACAAAATTGCTCCATGACTTGGCTGTGAGCTGACGTTGTTTCCAGTGAGACTTCATCTGCAATCAAATGGACCAAAGGTAAAACATCACCAAGGTCAACCAAATCTGGCAAAATACGCTTGTTCTCTGACAGACATCATAAGAATAGGACTAAGAAAACCTTTATTCGTCTCACAATGGAAAAATTTCAAATCTGGCAAAATATGCTTGTTCTCTGACAGCCATCATAAGAATAAGAATAAGAAAACCTTTATTCGTCTCACAATGGAAAAATTCCCAATTTACAGCAGCAAAGTTATGAAAGAAAGTACAGTGAAACTCCTCTACAACGAAACCTACATGGGCGAAGATACCCCCTAGTGTGAAAAAATCTTCATGCATTAACACCATTCCCACTTTCCTGCCCCCCATACAATGAAAAAAAACCCTGTTGCGTTATAATAAATCTTTTTCTCTGCATTTGCCTCGCGACGAGATTCACTACGACGAAGTCTAATCCAACCGCGACCTCTACTGCTTCATTCAGAAACGGCAACAGCAACCACCACACTGGTTTACACATGCGCAGTAGTCCAGGAAGTATTTGTTATTGTTAGTTTCAGATGCAGCAAAAACTTTGCATTGCTAAAATTGCTCCAAAACGGACCTTTGAACGTCAAGCAGCTAAGACAAGAAGAGCTCTGACGCTGGAAGAGAGGGTAAACGTGATCAAAATGAAAGACGGAGGAAGCAAAATAAAAGACATTATCCAAGAAATTGATGTCAGTGAAAGTGAATGCTGATCGTAAATTTCGCAATTTCTTTCCCTTTTTTTCTTTATACACTGGCTATATGAAGTGTCATTAAGTGTATGCTCATACTTATGCACTATTGGAATAAAAATAAAGAGTACACATACGTTTGTGTGTGCGTGTACACACACACACGCGTGTGTGTGTGTGTGTGTGTGTGTGTGTGTCTGTGTGTGTGTGTGTGTGTTTACATCTGAGATCAAATTTGCTACAGTGAAAAACCCCCTGTTGTGAAAAATGTCTTACTGCAAACATGATTTCGTTGTAGAGTTTCACTGGAGAAAGAACAAAAAGTATAGGAGCTGCTGTAAAGGCAGCCACTCTCGCGGTGCCATCTTGAAGCCATAACAAAAAGAAATAAGATAAAAAATTAGACATCATTAAATAGAATGTAAATGATTAAACAATTTTTTTTCCATTTTTAATTCAATGGACATTGTGCTGCTCCTTCAGTCCCGCATGCCTTGGCCATCTGGGAGCAGTATAGTACATACAATAATGGCCACAACTCAGTAAGCTGGAGTAATCTTTGTCATTCATTGCCTTTGATGCTGAATGTTCTCACCTCTTCATACATAAGTTGTTCTTCCCTGTTGGCCTCCTCGACATGTTGCCGCAAGACTTCCTCCTGCTCGGCCACCACCGCCTCGGCCATGCGCTGCGACATCTGCTGGGCAGAACGCAGAGTCTCTTGGTCCGGCGTGACGGGGCGGATGCCCTCCCGGATCAGCTCACGGCTGATCTCGTCCCACACCTCGCTCACCTGTGTGACATCACACTTTGACATCATGCTTCAGCCACATTAAATAGCGCAGGCAAAAGAGTCGTCTGTCTAAGATATCTGATTCCAATTGTGTCTCAGTATGGAAAATTTTCAGTTCGGAGGAGAAGCTCTGCAATTCACACAAAAATAAAATGGCCGATTCCTGTTCATTTTCAAGCATGGATCATTTTTGTGTATCCTGTTCCAATAGCCCACCCATTTTTTTGTGAATCAGAAAAACTGGTACAGATCATTTCAGGAAGCCCTATAAGTGAGTTTTAGGGTGTCCTGTTTGGAACCACCACAATTCAAAAAATGTCACCAGCTCCATGGTTTTGCCAAAAATCATGCATTTTCAAGCTTGTTGAGGCCCACAAAAAGCTGAGTCGTTTGTCAGAAGAATAACTCAATTATTTCAAAAGAGAATAATACAAAGTAACATTGATGATAAAACACCTGCTATTTTGTTCTTACCTTGAAATCAAGGTACCTTTTGACGATACTCAAGGTCACTCTGTCTTTTACGGACAATCCTGGAAGATCCTCGAAACCTGCACAAGATCAAGGATCAGTTATGTGGACAATGAGGGTTGCGGATACGCTCGAGCCTATCACATCTGACTGGTCGCCAGCCTCATTTTGTATTTGCGTGTTTGATTCTCTGTCCCGATCAATAAACAACTCTAAGTGCATTTGCATTCTGTTTACCAATTCTGCAGAAGATCAAATAAATCTTGGCTATCAGGTTCTCTTGCATCTCTAATACGGCGGCGCTCGCCGTGTCCAGAGTCGACATCAGCGCTGCGTCATCCACCTTACGATGTGCCAGGACAGGCTCCTTTGGATCTGTGTGTAGGTAAGAGAAAATTTGTCACGGGTTTGGTTGTCCATTTGGAGTCACCGACTCAAACAAACCTGCGATCCCGCCGTGTTGGTTCCGGCTGACTCCCAGCTCCTCTTCTTCCCGCCGCCACACTTGCAGCAGGAGACTCGGAGCCGTCCAGCCATCGCTGTCGCTCCAGCTCAGGATGTGAGGAATTGTGCTTAGGTTGTCACACAGCTCCAAAAGAGTGGCCAGGATCACGCCGTGAACGCACTTGGGACTCGACTGAAGGAAAAATGAAAGCAGAAGTTAAAAATGTCTCCCCTACGAAGGGATTTCTGGACCCCAAAAGTTTTAAGAATCTCTGCAGTCAAGACCCCCACCAAGACTCTTCCAGGGAGGGTTTGAGTTACTTACACTGAGTAGGTCCAGTAAAACCAGCACGCCATCTCGGGTTAGGAAGCAATCCTCTGTCGTGTAACAGCCCACAATGCAGGTGCTAACAATGGAACCACAAATGAACCATTTCCATTTAAGTCATTTTCAGTCAATCTTCGCCCTTAACTCCCTCACCCAAACCTAACCCGAGACCCTACCTCCCAATCCCAAACTCGAGACGTCGGAACCCTAATTCCAATGACACAAACATTTCCTCAAGCGTGAGCGCTAGTCACAGTCAGCAGCAGAGTGAGAACCATTAGCTTAACCCTTTCATTCCACAAGATGTACTTGTACGTCTTTTTAAAATTAGGCCCCGCCTACCAAGGACGTATATCTAAGTCTTTTTTTTGCATCATAGAGAGGAGGAGGGTCTGATGCAATCTGTGAATGAGAATAAGCCGTTTGAATTGTAAATAATGTAAAAAAGTGACCAGTAGGTGGCAGTGGTGGCTCACGTGCTTGAAATGCATGCTTTTACAAAAAACTCTTTTTCTCCGTTTTTTGCCCAGGAATCGCCATTTTCATTAAACGTAGCCATTTTGTAATGCCGATTGCTGAAGAATGGAAAAAGATAGAACCAATTTTTTTTCTGCTGAAGGAAGAGAGTCCAAACTTTATTTTTTCCATGTTTATATAGCATTAGAACCAAATATTCTGTGGGCCTTGCAAGATCAGTCAAAATCCAGTAAAACGCTGGGATTGAGGGGGTTGCTCCAGTGAAAATGGCTGAGATTGAATGAGTTAAGCTGCACTGACCGCACGCACGCCAAGGTTGACAGGAGAAGCTTGTTGTGTCCTAGGCCACTGTAGAACATGCTGGCGCCTCTCCTCAGGTAATGGACCGTCATCTCCACGCCCTCGGTCCCAAACAGCTCCTGCCGTGCGACCGCAGGCGTGTCAGAAATATCTTTTCTGGATGATCAATCAACTTGTCCCAATTACCTTTCTGTGCATATCACTCTCACACAGAGCTGAGAGGATGATCTGCATGTCTGACTTCATCTCCACGGTAACCGCATCCTCATCGCTGGCAGTCGACTCCATCTGCATTAGAAGCCCTGAGAAGTTGATGCGTGCGATGGAGAACATTGTGAGGTGAGGGGTTATATGGAACTGAACTGCACTGGTCATAACCAATAACCCGAACACCTGCTCACCCAAATTCCAAACTCTTATCTCAACTTTACTAAACTGACCTAGAAGCATGTGTATGGTCCCCTGGTCGCACAGGTCCTGGTTGAGGGTCTTGTCATCCAGGGAGGTGACTGATCTCATCAGTCTGATGCAGTAACGCATGTGAGCCTTTTTGCTCCCTCGGCCGCCGGTGGCGTGGAAGCTGTGCCCTTGTCCACAGTAGCCGTCTGGAATCAGTCAAGAGCTGTGAGTCGAGTGCCCCATCACTGCTTCACTCACTCTTACCATGACTATGGTGTCTCACCTTGCCTGACGCACCAGTCCAGCAGGTGCAGCAGGGCCACATTGCCATAGCAGGACATGTAGTGGTCCAGTATCAGCGGGGCTACGGTAGCGAGGACTGCAAGAGCCTGCAGCTGGAGCTCCTCCAGCTGGATGGACGACCAGTCACGAGACCCCGGCTTCACCTCGGAGGGGGTGGCGGGAGGCTTGGCCAGGGTCAGCAGAGCCAGTATCACTTGTTCCTCTTTGAAGATCTGCACCACAAAAAGGATAAGATCAATATCACGTCAATATCTACCTCGATGTGCAGAACCAGGAGCATCCACCGGGATGGTTGCAGGATCTCTGGACATCACAACCAGCAGATTTAACAGCAGCTTCTTCATTTGCAGGTCTTCCATGTTGTACGTCAGCTTCAGCTTGCCCACCAAATTATGGTGACTCTTCACTGAAACGGAAGCGCGGGAGAAAACGTGGCCGTCAAATCCAAACCAAAACACCAGAGACGGAGAGGAATTTTGCCTTACGCTCGGGAAACGTGCTGAGTGCAACAAGCTGCTTGGCGAATAAGCTCTCCTAAAAAAATGAGAGAATTATTTGTCTCAACCAAAGCAATAATGCCATTGCTTGAACAGCTGAGTGTCCTTCCCATAGATGCTTCTGGGTGATGTCTGATGAATCGTACCTTAGCCATCAGTCCCGAACCCTGAACCCAGCTCATCTTAACACGGAACTTTTTCCTCAGCAAACCTAATTCCACTAAGCCTAAACCTCATCCTAACTCAGAGAACGACTGGCCTAGAAGACATCACTCACAATGAGCAGAGCGCAGGAGTTCTCAGCAAAGAGGGTGGTGAGAACCAGCAGATCATTGCGGACTTGGAGGTCAGCGTGTCGGGAAGTGTTCAGCAGGGCGTGAGTAAAGGCTTCTTTTAGAGATCTACAGGACAGAAAGCGATACAGTCAGAGTTTTTCAAAAACAGCTTTTCTTCGTTCAAGTTAAGTCAAGTCAATAAGACAATTAAGGATTGAGACACATTTGGCGAAGGAAAAAACCCTCTAAGGAAGAAACATTGAATAGAACCCAGGCTCTTTCGGTCAATTTTGTGCCTCTGCTGGCTGGGTTTGGATGGAGAGAGTGTCCAGAAAAACTAGAGTACAGAAAACAGGATAGTGGGGTTGAGCGATTGAGGGAGGGGTGAGAGAACAATGGGCACAACAACAGCAGTCTCATACGTGTCGGGAAGTGTTCAGCAGGGCGTGAGAAAAGGCTTCTTTTAGAGATCTACAGTGAGAGAACAATGGGCACAACAACAGCAGTCTCATGAACAAGGTTGGTGGTGTTAGTGGGGTTCGGGTTTGTGTTTGAGAGATGGGGAAGCGGTTTTAGTGCTTTAGTGGGCTTCTTGGAGTTGGGACTTAGGGATCTGACATACATGGCACATTCCACGCTGCTGAGCTGGGCGGCCACTGTAGCCTTGTTGCCACTCTCCAGAAGGTTCCAGAGAATTTCCGAGGAGTGAAACAGGATCATTCCGGATGGGTCTGGCTCATTCATGCGCAGACAGATGCTCTCAGCCCCTCGCACACTGAGCATTAAAGTGCAGTTCATATCTAGGGATGGACAAAGGATAAGATTTGTAACCTACAGTAGGTAGAAAAAGTATAAATACAGAGAAACTCCTCTACAACGAAACCTACATGGGCAAAAATACCCCTCCTGTGAAAAAAATTTAATGCATGAAAGCCATTCCCACTTTTCTGTTCCCCCTACAACGAAAAGTCCCCCTGTTCCGTTATACGAAACCTTTTTCTGCTCTTGCCTCGCAACGAGATTCACGACAACGAAAACAAGCCTTCCGCAAAGGTCTCATCCAAACTCAGCATGCCACAGTGACCTTTACTGCTTTGTTTGGAAACGGCAACAGCAACCGCCATGCTGGTTTACACATGCGTATTTGTTTCAGATGCAGCACGAACGTTGCATTGCTAAAATGGCGACAAAACGGACCTTTGCATCCCAAGGAGTTAAGAAAAGAAAAGTATTAATGCTTAAAGACAGGATAAACGTAAGAAAAATGAAAGATGGAGGAAGCAAAATAAAAGACACTATGCAAGAAATTGATGTAAGTGAAAGTAAATGCTGGTCGTAAATTTCGCAATTTCTTTCCCTTTTTTTCTTTCTACGCTGGCTATATGAAGTGTCAAATAAGTGAATGCTCATACTTATGCACTATTGGAATAAAATAAAAAGGACAAATATACGTTTTTTTGTGTGTGTTCATGTTTACGTCTGAGATCAAATTTGCTACAGTGAAAAGTCCCCTGTTGTGAAAAATTTCTTGCTGCAAACATGATTTCGTTGCAGAGGAGTTTCACTGTATATCACAACATCTGGCATTCGAATAGGGGTGTGTTGACTTTTTATATCCACTTCATGCTAATCAGCATATCGACCTGCTGACTTTGCCGCAAGGACGGACCCTTGTGTTGATAATGAAGGCGCTCGAGTAAAAACAAAGGAGCTTCAGTAACTCCCTGCCCCCTCCACCCCCGGGAACTGACCAGATGTGCTGGAGAGCATCTGAAGTGTTTGCAGGAGCAACAGCTTGATGGCGGGCTGCTTCTCCAGCGCCGCTATGGACAGGAACAGCGTCTTGGCCAGATCGCTGCGCTCCAGAAGCTGAAGTCTGTAGCCGGGGGACGTCGGTTGAGGCTCTGTGAGCATCAACACTCGTCAATGCAGATCCCAACGACGCTCCGAATTAGGCCAAAACACACCGTGAAATAACTAGGACACAAAATTAGGTACAGCATCCAATACTAACCGGTACACAAATTCAGTGTTTTAATAAAAGATACCAACTAGAATACTCTACTAGATTGTTTAAGTATTCCTAATGTTGTGTCCACCCCACTTTACATATTTACAAAACAATACTCAACTTCCAAATGGCAAATACTTGATATTGTATGTAGATGGGACACGATGGCTTAGCGAGTCGGATCGTACCGTCGAGCGGCGGTTTGCTGGGAGCCGAACAGCTGTAGTAAGACTTGACCGACTCCACTACCTGACGCCTCACTTCGCCGTCTGACACCCTCATCAGGTAGCCTACACGCACGCACATACACTACAGTTAAATTCATTTGGCGCACCATAGAATTGAATGCAAGTGTGGTCAAAGTATGGCCAAGGGGCCCCATGTGAGGATTCATGTTATCAAGTTATATTTTGTAGCAATGATAAATCCAAAATAAAATAAGATATGAACCATTTAAATTTTAGGAAAAAAGGGCAACATTTGTCCTAAAATTATCCCACTCTGCAGAAACTTGCAATTATTAATACATAAAAAATATGTAAAATTGTTCTGCCATTATATCATTATCATCTGAATCATGTGCTCTTTCATTGGATCTTTTTTGACGGTTTAAAAGATACCAACTAGAATACTCTACTAGATTGTTTAAGTGTTCCTAATGTTGTGTCCTTCCCACTTTACATATTAACAAAACAATACTCAACTTCCAAATTGCAAATACTTGATATTGTATGTAGATGGGAAAAGAAAAACAATGAAGATGAGGGGCAAGATGACAAGCGGAAGAAAAAGGGAAGATGAGAAGCTGACTTAGCATAAGCTGGTGTCGGTAGCGGAGACTTTGACACGATAGCTTAGCGAGCCGGATCCTACCGTCGAGTGGGGGTTTGCTGGGAGCCGAACAGCTGTAGTAAGACTTGACCGACTCCACTACCTGACGCCTCACTTCGCCGTCTGACACCCTCATCAGGTAGCCTACACGCACGCACATACACTACAGTTAAATTCATTTGGCGCACCATAGAATTGAATGCAAGCGTGGTCAAAGTATGGCCAAGGGGCCCCATGTGAGGATTCATGTTATCAAGTTATATTTTGTAGCAATGATAAATCCAAAATAAAATAAGATATGAATCATTTAAATTTTAGGAAAAAAGGGCAACATTTGTCCTAAAATTATCCCACTCTGCAGAAACTTGCAATTATTAATACATAAAAAATATGTAAAATTGTTCTGCCATTATATCATTATCATCTGAATAATCTGCTCTTTCATTGGATCTTTTTTGACGGTTTACCGAACAAAGTGCCATGTGAGTACATGATGATGTTTGTGCTCTATACCTATGCGAGAGAGAAACTGCTTGACATCTTCAGCGTAGTTGAGCTCATCTGAAACTTTTTCCTTCAGGAAGGGAAGCCTTACAAGGACGAACATTTTGTCATATTCAAGAAACAACATTTCATATCAAAACAGCAGGAATGCGAGCTACCTGCAAATGTTCAGAGCCTCACACAAAATGCTGCAATATTCCGGTTGCTTGTCAGCCTTTTCGCCGCAGACTTTGAGGATCCGCGAGATGCTCGCCAGCTCCCTCAGCAGCTTGATAATGTCAAGGAAAAGACGTTTCTCTGGCGGGGCAAAATAAATGCTGACAGTGGTCGAGTGGCGATAAGTGAGCACCTGGGGACTTTCTGTGAATTTATTTCCATCTCTGCATACACCTGGGGAGCAGTCAGGAGGAAATGTTGACATGAGAAAGGATACAAAGCCCTGTTGTTTCCTCTTGAGCAGCTTCTTCAACACAAAAATGTGCCTCTCCTGCATGTGAGTCTAAAAAAAAAAAAGAGTGTAATGATGTGAAGGAAAAAAAAGTTGGCAAATGCTTGAACGTAATATTTTTCAGTTTGACATGAGTCTGGTGTACTGTCCAGCAAAAGACCTGTCTATTGATGTAATTCTGTTATCGGCGGGATGGGGCGCCCCACCTCCCACCCCTTTGCACGCCACTGCAAATGAATGCGCGGATGATTTACCGTCAGGGGGTCTTCAAGCAGGCTAATCACTTTGGCAAGGTTGAGACTTCTCGGACAGACCTGACAAAAACATAAGAACAGGATGTTCGAGAAAATGTTACCATTACTTACTTGCATTGGTGTAGAAATATATGACATCACACTGTTATGACAGAGGTCATATGTAGTGCAGTTGTACTCCAAACACAAAACCTGAGTCACCTGCTCGACATGGTCTGGTGTTCTCGGCCGGACAACAGCTAGATCGGCTTTCCTTCTGTGCACAACTTTACATGAATCCATTTTTGATTCGTAACAAAACAAAACTTGAAGCATTAGCAGATTTGGACTCGTGTAAACAGACTGACTTGTTTACACGAGTCAACGATTCACTCAAAACGACGACAAAAATGTGTCAAAACACAGCGAAATGGGGCAGGCGGCCACAAATTTATGTAATTATCCATCTAATGGGAAATTTTACATATATAAAAAACAACAACAACAACCGCGATGACGAACTTTAATATCATCTATGATCACGTAAACATCACGTTGCTGTCACAACGCTGCCAGATGATAATGGTGTGTTCTTGTTCCCGGGGAAATCGGAAATTCGGTATTCACATCGAAAAAAAGGCAACTGGACATTGAAACCAACACGGAAAATCTTTTATTTTAAATTATATCTCGAACTAATTACTGCCTGTTTGGAGTACGTCAACTGTGTTATATATTGGCTATAGCACAAAATGTATTTTAATAACTGTATGGTGTTTCAAGCGAATTAACATATGATACTACCGTTATTTTGTGTGGAAAAAAACTCCAGGCTAAGGCCTCCTAATATTTTTGTGACGCAAAACGAGTTTTGTTCTTTCGACAGACGTGAAACTGACGTCTTAGCCGCCGAAGTTTTCAAATTTCCAAGGACTTTAAAGAGCACGCTGTAAGAAGTTTGATTTGCAGTTACCATAGTGACAGACAGCCGCTACGGCGAGAGAGGGGAACTAAAAGTCTCGTGGAAGGAAAACGCCCATTTCCTCCCTGAACCGGTAGTGGTAATCCCGCACCAACCAACGACCTGTTTATTCCTCACCACAACAATAAACGGCGACGAGTGGATATTTTCGAATGTTTGCAAAATAATTCAAATAAACTAAATCCAAATCTGGACTCCGAATCCAAGGACATGCTGTCGGACGCAGGTCAGTGAAGCATGCCAATAGCTAGTGCTGTTAGCCACGTGCTAAACGTGGCACGCTAACACAACATGGCCGATTTAAAGAGCTCCTTGTGTGTTTTTGTCACGTTTAAGACTCTAAACTCATCTTTGTGTTGTTCACTCGCCAGCATTTGTGTTCAACACCGCGTTGTCTGTTAGCACCCCGACAAAAAGCCGGGGTGGACCACCGCTTTGTCCCAATATGTCATGTCACACATCACCGGTGGTGGGGCTTGTTGTTCATCAGACTACCCCGGGAACGGCTCCGGCGCCCGGCGAGCCAAGAGGAGGAGCTCCGGGGAATCTCCGGGCGACGGCCAGGCCCTACGATCCTCTGGGAGGCAGTCCAACGTCCGGGTAAAGCGGGCCAACAACCCCCCACCTGGACAGGTACTGTCATTTGTAACCCCCCCCTCTGATTGCTCTAGGTCAAGTTCTATTAAATAGTATTGTCTTGTAAAACATCATGCCATTCCATTTGATCAAATGAAACGGGGAGACGCTTCAGGAGAAGTGGTTCACCTCAGATCTTGTCCCAGTGGGTCGATGCAGAATCCTTACAGCAACAGCCTCACATCAAATCACTGCCACGTAGAGGAGAGGAGGTGAAAAGTGGCAGTAAAATAGTCCAGATGTCATGGGTGTGAGGGAGAGCAAGAGACTAGTTGCAGGCAGCACGGTGGACAAGTGGTCAGCTGGCGAAGAAGCGTTACAGAAACGGCATCACTTCGATCATCACCGCCTCACTTATGTTATACATCTTTGATGCATCTCCATCACTGGATCGTGCGGACGTGTGTTTCCTTGAACTAACAAAAAAGATGGCTTTGTGTCTTTTCAGAGCAAAAGGAAAGCTACAGACACGGAAGAGGAAGATGACCAGTCAGAGAAGAAATACAGGAAGTGTGAGAAGGCGGGCTGTTCGGCCACGTATCCCGTCTGTTTTGCAAGCGCTTCTGAAAGGTGGGGACCAATATGATGCATTTTATTCCCCACAATTTAAGCATTGTTTCATCAAAACACACCAAAAATAGAGGACCCTTTACATTCAAAAATAAAAAAATACTGTACAGTGCAGAGTAGTTTTACGCAAAATGAATTATACTCTTATCTCAAGCTACAACTGTATTTGTTTACCCACTCCTGCCCAGTCAATTTTCAATTATAGTTTTTTTTTTCTCTTTACTCAGATGTGCTAAAAACGGATACACGTCCCGCTGGTACCATCTGTCGTGCGGCGAGCACTTTTGCAATGAGTGCTTCGATCACTATTACAGAAGGTAAAACCGCATTCTACATTATTAAATTTGTGCCTGTCATCGTTGGTAATTGTGTCTTTTTTTTCCAGTCATAAAGACGGCTATGAGATATTTTCCGCCTGGAAAAAAGCATGGACAAGTAACGGCAAAAGCGAGCCCAGTCTCAAAGCCTTCATGGCAGATCAGCAGCTTCCCTACTGGGTAACAACTTGTCGCGAACAACTACGTCATCGCCGCTCCTGTCACTGACGCCGGAATGTTCTTTCATGTGTGTCGTTTAGGTGCAGTGCACCAAACCCGACTGTCGGAAATGGCGTCAGCTGACCAAGGAGATCCAGCTGACCCCCTCGTTGGCAGCCACATACCGTTGTGGGATGAAGTTCAACAATGTCAAGGTAAAACCGGAAGCTAGAAGTCATATGTAATGGAGAACCAATCATAAATGTGTTGTGACATGCGTCTTGTTTGTGAACAGAACGAAGGGCCGGACCAGTGCTCCCTGCCAGAAGACCTGGTAAATTAACAATACATGGCTGTCATCCTTCATTTTTAGCCATGTTGCCTTTTTGAGTCATGTGGTTAGCATCACATCACGTCACCCTTGATGACGAGGGTCTTACCCGTCCCCGCGGTTCACAATTCACCAAATAACGCCAGTGCTTGTTTCCATTTGTGCCAGAGAGTGGCGGAGGTGACGGACAGCTGGTGGCACTCGATGCTCATTTTGCCGCCGTTGTTCAAAGACAGCCCGGCCACGCCTTTCCTGGCCGCCTACTATCCCGACTGCGTGGGCATGAGTCCGTCCTCCTCTCCCGGCGGGGCGTCGCTGAGCGAGCTGAGGGCCGACCACTGCAGAGCCGTCCAGCCCCAAAGTACGGGCGTGTGAATCTCTTCGTCGTCATCATGAGCTTCCTGGAAGTCCTCATCATTGACATTGCGACTCTGCTCAGTCGCAGGCTTGTGTCCGTACTTCCAGCCCTTCTACCAACCCAACGAATGCGGCAAGGCTCTGTGCGTCAGGCCCGACATGATGGAACTGGACGAACTTTATGAATTCCCGGAATTCTCCCGCGACCCCACCATGTATTTGGCGCTGCGCAATCTCATTTTAGCCTCCTGGCACAAAAACTGCAAGGTATCAACATTTTTGCTGACACAAAATTATGTGCAGTGCACGAACAAGATTTTGGGAAGAATTGTTTGTTTAAAAAATACTTTAAAAGATGTTAATCATAGGTATGGAGTATTTTTTTTCCTAGATTGAAAACCAATTCAACTTGGGAGCTGACTTCTTTTCTCTTGGCAGCTGATTCCATTTGTTTCCAGCATAACCGCTAAATGCCGCTTCACCGTGTTTGTTTTGAACACTTTCGAACCTTCACCTTAAATATGTTTGTCTGTCTATCATATCGCAATGAATTGTAACCAATAATGAGTAAAACAACAACTCTATTGTTTGTTCTCCCCTACCCAAGGAGGTTCTGACTGTCCAGAAGTGCATCATGCACGTGGTGGTGCGCGGGCTGGTGCGTGTACGATGCGTGCAGGAAATGGAGCGTGTGCTCCATTTCATGACCAGGAAAGGCCTCATCAACACGGGGGTGCTGGCGGTCCAGCGGCCCCTGCTGCCCGAGAAGCATCGCGCGGTGAGTGTCGGCCCTGCGAAAGAAAATTACCTCAACAATAAGACGTGACTATGATTTTAGTGATGTGATTCTTGCAGAAGAACGTCATAGTGATCGGCGCGGGGGCCTCGGGGCTCGCCGCTGCACGCCAGCTGCAGAACTTTGGCACTCAGGTTTGCAACGTCAGGGTTGAACTGTAATGTGTACTTATGGTGACTTCGTATGTCTGGTTGAAGCGAAAGATTATTATTTCTTATGGAGGAAAAGTCATGAGATTTTAGACGGATGATGTCGCACCTTAAATGTTCCACTGGACTTGCTCCAGGTGCTG
Source organism: Hippocampus comes (assembly GCF_001891065.2). Lineage (NCBI taxonomy): Eukaryota > Metazoa > Chordata > Actinopteri > Syngnathiformes > Syngnathidae > Hippocampus > Hippocampus comes. The sequence continues at coordinate 187,612 of NW_017805452.1, forward strand.
GTGTTGGAGGCTCGCGAGAGGATCGGCGGTCGCGTGTGGGACGACATGGCCTTGGGCGTCATCATGGGTCGGGGAGCTCAGATCGTCAACGGCTGCGTGAACAACCCGGTCGCCCTGATGTGTGAGCAGGTGAAATTTCCCAAACACATGTGGGGAAATTTGTTATGTCCACATGTGCACACTTGTATCACCACATTATTGCAGTTATTTCTTTTCATTTCTCTCTCCAAAAGATAAAAAGAAAAGTTGAATTGTGTTTTACGAGTGATAGGTTATATTAATGTTGGAAAAAGGTTTGAAATGATTTCACTTGTTCACTTGTTTATTGTATCATAAAAAAATGTCCATTTAAAAAATGAAATGTGGCACTTGAGCACTAACGTTTGCCCATCCCTGATCTAAGCTGACATCACGCTGTACGTCCACAGATGGGCGTTCGCATGCACAAACTGGGAGAGCGCTGTGACCTGTTTCAGGAGGGCGGGCAGGCCACTGACCCCGCCATTGACAAGCGCATGGAATTCCACTTTAACGCCATTCTGGACGTGGTGTCGGAGTGGAGGAAGGACAAGTCGCAGAGCCAGGACACGCCGCTTGGAGGTTCTTTATCTCTTACAAGATACCAGAAAACATATGGAGAGAAACTGAAATTTTTGGTTTTGTTGGACAGAAAAGGTGCAGGAGCTTAAAAAGAACTTTCTTCAGGAGTCCGGCATCCAGTTCAGTGAGTTGGAGGAAAAAGTGCTTCAGTTTCATCTCAGCAACCTGGAGTACGCCTGTGGCAGCTCTTTAAACCAGGTCAGACTCCTCCGAATTCACAGACGCGTATCAGATTCTTATCCAGCCAACAGCTTTGCTGTAAACAAGATCGATGGTTGATGAATGAATAGTTTTGATAGTCTAGACTGGTTTAGAAACTACTCAGCAGACAGAGCTTTTTGTGTTCCCTTTAGTTGCTCCAAGTCCAGCTCTGTTCCACTGTCGCATGGTGTTGCACAGGGTTCAATTTTAAAGCCACTGCTGTTTTCATTGTGTTTGCTTCCCTGGTTTCCACTGTCCTGTGCAGCAGATGTTTTTATTTTTTAAAATTACTCTATAAGATTGAGTTGAGTCTTATTTGTGCGTGTAGGTTTCTGCAAGATCCTGGGACCACAACGAATTCTTTGCACAGTTCTCAGGAGACCACACGTTGCTCACCCAAGGCTACGGCACTCTGCTCCACAAACTAGCCGAGGGCCTGGACATCCGCAAAAAGTGCCCGGTGGGAAAATGTTAATCCATATTTTTGTCCTCCATTCCACTTAGGACAATCACAACCATGTTGGAAAAAGTGATTTAACCCCCCCCCCCACCCCCCCATCTATTTCAGGTGAAGACCATTGATTACTCAGGTGATGTTGTCAGAGTTACTTGCTCAAATGGCTCCCAGTGGACAGCAAAGAAGGTAAAACCAAGTTAGAAAAACCTTTTTGTTTGAGTCGCGGGCTTTTAAATGGTTTCCCTTCCTTTAGGTTCTGGTCACAGTGCCGCTGACGTTGCTGCAAAAGAATTTTATCCAGTTCGTCCCGCTGCTTCCTGAGAGGAAAGTGAAAGCCATCCACAGTTTGGGAGCAGGCATAATAGAGAAGGTACACAGTTTTATCCTTTTTGTTGACTACTTTTCGAAGTAATATGATGAATTTAACCTGTCAAACTGGACGGCAGATCGCGCTGAAGTTCCCGTACAGATTCTGGGACAACAAGATCCAAGGGGCCGACTACTTCGGTCACATCCCGCCGACTCTCGACAAGCGAGGCATGTTCACTGTCTTCTACGACATGGACCCACAGGTTTTGTATTTATTTATTTATTTTTGTCCTTCCCTCATTAAAGCTCACCCTTTACCGGTTACAAATGCATCCGTATCTGCATTTTGTGCAGGGGAAGCAGGCGGTTCTTATGTCCGTTATCGCCGGGGATGCCGTCGCCGCCGTGCGGGACATGCAGGACAAGGACATCGCGGGCGAATGCATGAAGGTGCTGCGTGAACTATTCAAGGAGCAGGTAATGATGTGGTCCTGTAAACCTATGGGACGTTTCTTACCGGAAATCTAATCATTATGCACACCGGAATTAGCCACTGAAGGGGAAAGCCAGCCTGGGATGCAAAAACATGAGCAAATAATTGTTCACCATCTTTGACAGGAAGTCCCAGAGCCCCTGCATTTCTTGGTCACACACTGGAGCAAAGACGCATGGTCGCAGATGTCCTACAGCTTTGTGAAAATGGGCGGCAGTGGCGAGGCGTACGACATTATCGCCGAGGACGTTCAGGGGAAATTGTTCTTTGCAGGCGAGGTACCAGAAGCTGCCCAAATAAAATTTTTAGGTGGTGGTTAGCAGATACATGCAAGTCTGTTCCTTTTTAATTATTTTGATGAGACTTCATTTTAATTTTTTTTTTTTTTTTTTTTGAATTCGTTTTAGTTTTCTTGAATATACGAAGCGAAGTGAATCCCCGCAGTGTCTCAAATGTGACCTATATCATGACCTTTAAAAAAAATTCTGAAGACGCATTTTTTTTTTCCTTGCTTTGTTTCCAGGCCACCAACCGGCACTTCCCTCAAACGGTGACTGGCGCCTACCTGAGCGGGGTCCGAGAGGCCAGCAAGATGGCTGCTCCCTGAGAGTTCACTGAGCGCTTCGAACTCACCAGCATGGACACACGGGTTGAAACGCACCACAAAACTGTGTCTCTCTCTCTCTCTCTCTCTCTCTCTCTCTCTCTCTCTCTCTCTCTCTCTCTCTCTCTCACACATACACACACTTACACGCCACGTGAACCACCAAGGGCTTCAGAAAAACTCTGGTGCTCAATCCCAACATGCCGTGAAAAAAGAAAAAAAAACCTGGGACCTGCTTGGCTTGGCTGGATCCCCCTGAGCATCAGACATTGCTAAACTTTGTTAACCAGCAAGGCTGACCTGAGTAGTTCTTTAAAAACTAACCTTTTTTGTTCCTCACTGTTTTATGAAGCAAGTGATGTGTTGTGATCGTGCATGTAAAAGCTTACATGTGTAGAAGTCAAGAGTACGTCTGTTGTAGCACTTTTGGGATTGGGGATGCTCATTTGAGCCAAAGCAGAGTTAGTAGTATTAGTTGATATGTTTGTAAACAATTCACATAAAGTTTGTGATATGAAGCTTTGGGGGTCACATTTCAGGAGGAAACTAAAATGCACTTTAACCGTTGCAAGTCAAACCTGACCTGAGTCTTTACAGCAGGTTACAAAGATACAGAGAGAGTGGTAGTGTCACAGAAAGGCGTAGAAGTAACTGTCATTTTATGTACTTCTTGAAATTTCACCCCAAAAAGCCAAATATGCTTTTTTTTTTTTTGTGAGTAATACAACAAACTATTTACTTTCTCAGGGATGACATCAGGACAGGCAGTACAAAAATTCACCTGATTAAAAATGAACAAAGTTACACTTAACGTTATCCGTTATGTGTTTGTCCCTCAGTGCTGATTTAAAAATGTTCAGCAGCACAAGAGCATCCTCACTGTTTCTGATGTTTGGCCGCTGTTCCCCTTGTTGTTTTCCAAATATGCGACGTTTCGAGACGATTCTGTTTGTCAGGTATTTCGGCGCTTATTATTTATCTGCGATACTGTCTGTCTAATAAACTGTGCTGCAAACTGCCGTGGCTATCTTCTTACAAAATATCCTTGGTCATGAATTTATTGATATATTCATGTGGAATAAATAAAACATTTGAAACGTACAATGCAGTCAAACAAAATGAAACTTGCAGCCATGCATACAGGCCTTTTTTTTTTTTTTTTTTTAAATCAAGTAGAGTGGTGTTTTGTTTTTCGCACAGATCAGTTGTATTTAACTTTTAAGTACAGTCCAAACCATTTGCATTTGATCATTTAGACACTTTTTAAAAGTCGTTTACCTTATCTGCAGTACAATATTTTTATGTTCACGTTTTTCCCTATTGTTTAAACTGCACAATGTTACAGTGGCTTACAATAACACAAGGTGTGTTATTGAATCGCTTATGAATTCTTTTCCAATTATTTTTCCAATATAAAATATGTGCCTGGTTTTAATAAAGGTTGGGGTGGGAAATGGAACAGGTGGTATAAAAACGTGAAAACTGTAAGAAAAAGGGTAAAACTTGAAAATGGATTTGATTTTGTATTTCAAAATGTCATAATACAGTATTTGAGATTTCCCTGTTTCGTGAAAAATGTAAAAAATAAAATAAAATAAAAGCAATTACATCACATTAAAGCGACACGCGGCAAAACAAACCGTGAGGCCGCGCAGTGACGTCATACAAGCGAGCCCAAACATCCCTTCAAACAGGCGCCAGTTAGCGAATTTAATGTAGTCCGCTTGCAGGAACGGGTCAAAATTTCCGCATCTACAGCAAGACGAGATTTTTGGAGTCTTCTAGCGCTCTTCTCGTTGTAATAAGTTGAACAATTTCCCCAAACTTTGCCGACGGCCGCACGACAAAACGCCGGTCAATCCAGCTACTAGCGTATCTGTACGCGAATTAAGCTAGTTGTCTGTTTTTTTTGGGGGTGTCTCGCTTTGGATGAGCATCTTCACTCCTTGTCAGCCACAAAATGGACCGCCGCGGTACGCCACTTAAATCTTCAGGTAGTCATTCCTTCACTTGATTACGGTTAGTTTTCGTTGTAGCTTGCGTGTGCGTGGAAAAGTGGTATTACGTTACATTAGCAACGGGCAGTGCACGCATTGTAATAATATATATTCCACATCATTTTGTCATTGCCAACCCAGACTATTTAAATGAATATTACACACTCAATACAGATACTTGCAGTGTTGGGCAAACTACTTGAAAAATGTAGTGAGCTACGCTGCAAGTTAGTGATTGAAAATACCCCAAAGAAAGACAACCATACCACCAAAACATCCATCCAACCATTTTTATTTGGGCTTGGTCCTTATAAACGAATGTGCCTTTCAGTGGCGCTTCCAGTTCCTCTGTGTCTCTGTTACAACTTGCTGATGACACTCTGAGAACATCCTGTTTCAGTGCTGTCAATCAATTGTTAGGCGTTGCCTTGGTGTCAGTGATCTCAAAAAAGTGAACAGTGCAATGAGAAGGTCTGTTTTAAATGCTGATTCTGAATAAGATAGGACATATACCGACCGGTTCAGTCTTGGATCAAATGGCTGTTGTGTATTTTTCTCAGCAGCTCCTAGTCAGAGAAGAGCAAGAGTTTAAATGGTCAAATTCGGTTGACTTGTCAAGGCTATTGTGCATGAGGGTCTTCCTGAATTTTAAGACCAAAGCAAAATCCTCGGTTTTGGAGATAGCTTTTTGCGAGTACTGCAGTAAACGGCTGTTGTTGTTGAATTATTTGAATTACAGTATTGGTTAATCATTTCAGCTCGAGAGAAATGTAAAATCACGTTTTTTTAATCACTTCTTCTAAAGTTACTGCTTATTTTCCTGGGCCGTGCTGGACATTGTGATAAATGTTGCACCGCAGGCAAGGACAACTCCAGCTCCGACGACGATGTTCCGCTCTCGGACCTTGTGGTGAGGCGACCAAAAAAGGAGAAGCAGTCCACTGAGGACACGCACAGCTCCAACGCCGAAGACAAGAGCGGTGAGGGCGTTGGGTTGTTTGTATCTCCTTCGTTGTCGCATTCTGACCAAATTTTGATTTCTTGCCAGATGATGAGCCACTGATCAAGCTGAAGGCCAAGAACAAGGAAAATAGATCATCCCCAATTCATGGCCAAAAACCCAAGAAAGCAGGTTAGACAAGCTGCTGATTGCATTTTTTTTATTTATTGCTTGAAACGTTTTCCTCCTTGTGATCCTAAAAGGGGATGACAGCTCCGACAATGGTCCTCTGATGAAAGCCAAAGCAGCAACCAAAGCTGGCAAGAAGTTCACACCGCCACCCAAGAAATCTGCTCAGCCAAAGAAGAAAAAAGGTAATCAACTTCAGTGAACTGAAACAATGGCAAACATTCACCTGCCTGCCTCTTGGACTTCGATTGGAATCTCCCATATTGGAAAACAGCTTACTCTTCCCCCTTTAAAAAAAAAAAAAAAATCCTTGTACAGATGTTCCAGATGAGGACGCGAGTTCGGACGACGAGCCTCTGAGCGTAATCGCCAAGAAGCTGAAGCCGCAGCAGAAAGAAAATCTGCCCGCGAGCACCTCCGCACAATCCACCGAGGCCACCTCCAAAAGAAACGCTGCCAAGAAAAGAGGCGAGTGTCACAAGATAGAAATGGGATTTTGAAAAGTTTCATTTGCTAGCTGTAAAACAACAACACATGACTCGGTCGAGCATTCCTTCAGCACCACATTGAGAAATAAGTGAGCATATACTGGATGTTATGTATATGTAGCCAAAGTTTAGGGTGGAACGATATTGAAAAATAATCAAAAAGATTTTCTGTCAATATTTATTTAATGTGATTATTTTTTTCAAAGCCTTACTCCCATGTACTTTTCAATAAACACGAGCAATAATGGCCAGATTTATCCAAACGTTTAAAATCGGCATTAGACTATCATTCAACAAAATTTTCCCAAAGCTCACCTTGGAGATTCGCTGACATTTTTCCGACCTCTTTCCAGTCAAATACAGAGAGTCTTCCAACGAGAGCTCGGACGACGACCCGCGGGCAGCCATCATGAAGAAGAAGGCAATCGCCAGTCGGCAGCAAACGCCCTTCCTGAAAAACAGCAAGAAAACCCGAGCGAAGCGCGCAAGCAGAGCGGAGCAAGGTAAGGCTCGGAGAGAGCGGCGGTGGCGGGGAACGCGAGGCTCCATTCCGAGTGCCGACCCGTTGGATTTTAAGAGCCTGTGTCCTCAGACAACGGCTCCGACCATGACCATGACGACGACGACGACGATGACATGCCCTTGGTGAACCTCGTGAAGCAGACCAAGACTGCAGAGGACAAGAAAAAAGCAGCAAAAAAGAGTGGCGCGTCACAAGGCAGCGCTTCTAAAAAGAGGCGAGGTACAATCATGAGGATGTTTTATGGAAACACAAACTAGTAGGAGGGGGACAGGTGAGCAAGACAACCCCCTTCACAACCACCATAATTAAAGCGAGCTGGAAAAAGAAACTGGAACGTTGTTGGTCCTTGGGGTAATTTGACCAAAGCCTGTCTTGAAGAAAGCCGCAAACGTTCAAATTTGTGTCAAAATTGCGTCACTTTGTCTCCTAAGAAGCAGACCAGTCTGACGAGAGCTCGGGCGACGAGCCCCTCATCAATCTGGTGAAGAAATCCCAAGAGGAGAAGAAGGCCAAGCTGAGGAAACAGCCCGCGGCTTCCAAGAAGAGGGCGGCGACTCCCAAAGCCAGGAAGCAGACAGCAATGGCAGGTAACGTAAAGACGAGGACCGCGTGAATCAGACGACATGTGGACCCCCCCCCGCCCCCACCCACCAAAAAAAAATGTATATATATATATATATATATATTTTGTTCAGTTAAATACGAAAGGGTGAATTATTGAAAAGCAGTCACGATCTGCCTTTAATTCATACCTTTATAGTTGTTAAGAGACCTAAAAAAAATTTTTTTTTTACTAATTATGTGATTAACTGGTTTTCATCATTTTACTCTGCAAAACACTGGCATTGGCGTAAAACAAAACCAAAAAAATCTTTTCAGTTGGGCCCTACTATGTGCACCACTGGTTCTTAACACAAAAAAAGTTTCATACATGGATTCACCAAACCATAAGGGGGGAAAAAAATGGTTTTATTTTTTTCCCACCACCACGAATTCAAAACATAGGTACAGTGCACAAAATGAACCATACCCACAAAAAAAAATCCGTCTGCTCGAAGCAAGATATTTTTATTTTATTTTATTTAAAAAATTTTTGGGAGTTAACGAAACAAAAAATAGAATTGAAAAAAAAACATTTTACAAAATTGAAAAACAAAACAGAACTATAATAAAAGCGAAAATGTCCTTTGTTTTTGTCAATTAATATCACAGGTTCAGGAACGCAAGCGCCACTCTTATCGTTTTGGCAACAATGTGTGTTCCTTTTCCTCATTTTGACGTCTACCATCCCTGAAAAGGATTGCTCGCAAAGATACAAACTATGAGTACCTCGAAGGCTCATTTTGTGTGTCTCACGGTTCAGTATCGTTTTTGGATTTATCGTTATATTTATTTCATTTGGACTTTTTTAAATTCAGTTTGTTTTGATTCGTTTTGACTGGAACTTTATCTTTAGTTTTTATTATTTTCCCCAAATGTATACTTTTAATTTTTATTAGTTTTTGTGTTACTCTTAGTTTTTTTTTAAATGTGGAGTGTTTGTGATGTGCAAGATAAAAAAAAAAAAAAGGTCACTGAGTATTATGTAATAAAATAAATTAATGCAATTCTCAAATAATGAACTTTCTGATGTTCAACTTATCAGGGCAATTTTTAAAATGTTACCTGTCTGCTTATGTGTACTGCTTTCACTAACAACATGGCTGCAAACGGTGGTGCTATCTTACAAAAGGACAATCAGTGTTGCCGACTGGGCTACTCTTCCTCGCAACTATTTTTTACAATGACCTTGACATATAGCCATCTGATGTTTTCTTAGGCGCCAGTTCAGATGACGAACCCTCGATGGAAGCCGTCAAACACCCTCAAGTGACCAAAATGCTCCGCATCAGGCTGGAAAGGTGCGAAATTAAGGAAGCCGCCGCCACGGGAAGCCAAGCAGGTGAAAGCGGCCGCCTGCGAAATCATCAATCATAAAAATGTCTGCGTGAATGTTGACGTCCTTCTCACTCCTCAACTCAGAATGGCGGTTGGCCAAGGAGCCCAGCGAGAAATTAGAAGAGAGTTCCGAGTGATAGTCGGCGTCAGAAGGAACGATTCATGTTCAAACCAGTTTGTTAAAAGAATCTTTTCGGCAAGATGCTTCCTAAACAGTGTTTAATGTTGAGGACAAAAAGAAATCCCAATGTTTTATATGTGAACGCCTTGAAGGAGTCATTTTGTTGGCTCCACTTTGTTTAGTTTGGGACCAAACGCGTTTTAGTTTGGGTCCAAATGTCAGTTTCGCTTTTATGTGCACACAAGCGTTTTTTTTTGAAGTGTCATTTTGCCATTTGTGCCAATTTTGTTTTTCCCCGAGGGTGAGTTTTACTGTTTACAACTGGAAAATGTTGATGTTGCCCACTAATATCTCTGAAGCTTTTTCATTATTTAAGTGTATGTTCAGCATGTTTGAGTGAAAAATATATATTAAAACTTGTTTTTTTTTGTTACTGACCAAGTGCAATCATTGTAGAATTACATCTACACAAAGTTGAGTTGTACTATGAAATGGGAAAATATATGAAACTCTTTTCATGATGCATATTTTTTTAATCAGGGTTGTATTTTACTGTGACACACAGAAGAGTATGCAACATTTTACAATGACATCTCTAATGTGGCCATATGAGTCAAACATTTTTAATAAGTACTAAATACAAATTAATATCTCTCAGATAGTAATAGTTATGTATTTACATGATAGCTTACGTAAAGGTGTGACACGAAATCGCCAAACGCATGGGCAGTTTTAAAACACATTGCCCTTTGCGCATGCGTACGTTGACCGCCGACATGCACACGTGATCAAACGTGCACGCGCACAATTGTTGACACTTCCACAACTTCCGGGTTGTTGCCCGCTGCCAGTTACATTATTTCTTGTTTAGAATCGTCGCGTTACTTCTATTATGAGGCATTAACATTAACAAACAGAAATATGGTGGATTAAGAATGAACATATTTTTGAGAGAGCGGCACGTTTCTCTGTCGTTCTGGGTTGACCGGTGTTACCTAAACCACCTGCTAAAGGTAGAACTAGTTGGTAACTAGTTAGCATGTTGCCTTTGCAGAACGCCAGATGATAATATTATAGGTAATTTTAAAATAGATATATTTGTCCTCGCCATGACCGGGTTGCGATGTCGGACGTCGGATACTTTCGAGGTGGCCAAAGAAGAGGAGGAAGAACCCCGAAGGGCCGGTAGGTAAAATTGGCTTGAAACTAACACAGCAAAGCATGTCGTTGTTTACTGTTAGGATCGCCTCACCGGTCTTTTTTCCTCCAACGTTACTGGATGGGCAAGTAGAGGATGAAGAGGCTGAAGAGAACCAACCGAAAGTAGGCGAGCAGGAGGAACTCTGTGAGCAGAAAGTGGAGGATTCAAACAAACAAGAGTCGACGGACAGAGCACCCAAACGTCCTTCTGCGTGTAAGTAATTGAGTCATAACTTTGAAAAAAAATATGACCATTGTTTACAACTATTGCCATTTATGCAAACAATGTTAGCAAGCCAGCTACTTGTTTGCTGAGTTGGTTTTACGCAGGGATGTGGTGACAGTTGGGAAATTCAGGACAAGCCTGGAACGGCCAGACATTCCAGGGCGACATTGCCCAGGATTTCGTTTTTTTTTTTTTAAATTTTTTGGGTAGGGTGTGTAAGATACTGCTGAGGTAGGATCCAGCAAAACGACAGGTAGGGACGGTGGAAAAATGGCGAAATATTAGACTAGTGTTTCTTATGCAAATGATTTGCTGACACTTTTTCAATTCGTGGTAATTATTAGATAGATAGATAGATATCCTTTATTTGTCCCACACTGGGGAAATTTACAGCCTTCAGCAGCAAGATTGTGGGTAGAAAGAAGAGAAAAGAAAACACAGTTCAATTAAGTGCAATATAAAGCCATCAAGAGGGAGATGGCGCACCGGTTCATCATGTTCTCTGAGGGTGGTAGCAGAGACGGGGCGATGGGGAATTCTGGCCCCGCTGAGCTTCCAAGCCCAGGGTGAACTGGCACACCTATACATTCTGAGTACCGTCTGTAAGGACTTTAGTACTTAGTTATTGCATGACTGATTATTTTTGTTGCTCACCATCATTAAATAACTTTGTGATTACTGTGTACTTTAGGCAAATAGGGAGCATTTAGATTTTGTTTGATGTATGGAACAAATGAGTTGGATTACTCTGACATAAAAAAAAAAAACAAGTCTTCAAAGTGCTGTCTGCACTCCACAGCGCAATAAGACCTATAAATATGTCACGCGTAGGCGGTTGTAGTGGTTTTTCTTGACGTATTTATACGTCATGGGGAATAAAAGAGTCAAGAACATAATTCGTAATGCATTCTGATTATTGTCGCAAGATCATCGGTGAAGGTCAGCAGAATCAACATTTTTACATAAATATACCTGAAGTTTCAAAATCTTCCACACATCAGTTACATGGTACCAACTTGTGTGCACATTTCTCTGCAGTGAATGCTGTTCAGCGTGTGCTCAGGGTCTTGTTTGGATGCTTGGCGGCAGTGGCGTGCGGCACGCTGTACGCTGCCTACCTCTCGGCATTTCACGAGAGGAAGTTCTGGTTCTCCATGAGGCAGGTGGGTTCCGCAGAAGCCATGCCTCTAGAACACAGGTGTCAAAGTCAAGGCCCGGGGTCCAGATCTGGCCAGCCACACCTTTTTATGTGGCCCGCGAAAGCAAATCAAACATGGCAACATCCATGAGGCTTGCTAAAATATGGACCAAAATTTCAAATTCTCATATGTAATAAATAAGAAAGATATTGCCAACATTTTCTTGTTGCCAAACACCCCATTACATTAACCAAAACAATAGTTATTCTTGACTTCTTTATATGATTTCCAGTCATAATGGCCCTCCAACGGAAATAGTAACAAAAATGTGGCCCGCGACGAAAATGGGTTTGACACCCCTGCTCTAGAATGTACACAGTCATGCACCTATGTTACATAAACACTGTATTTAATCGTTAAATTACTCAACACAAACAAACATAACGAGGGGTAAGACTAGATACGTCTTTTACTTCTTCCTACTACTTTGAACATATAATTGTGCTGTATGATGACTGTTTTCCTTTCTTACAATTTTACTTTCTGTCAATTTATTATTACTCAACACAAACAAACATAACAAGGGGTAAGACTAGATAAGTTTTTTCACTTCTTCCTACTACTTTGAACATATAATTGTGCTGTATGATGACTGTTTTCCTTTCTTACAATTTTACTTTCTGTCAATTTATTACTGTATTGTATATTTTATATGTTCAATAAACAAACAAACAAAAAACACTTTCACATCAGGCTAAGCTAACGTAGTAGCAGTTAGCTTGCTAGCTCTTGGCAGCATCAATACTTTGTGTGAGTTGTTTTTGTGTCTTAGGAAGTGGAGCGGGAACTCACCTTCCAAGGTGGCAGCGCCATCTACTACTACTACTACAAACACATGGTGGCGGCGACGTCTTTCAATAGAGGTGCATCTTTTTTCTTTTTTTTTTTTTTCCCCCCATGGCCTGTTTGGGAAAACCAAGAATGTCACCACGCGTGTGCCGCAGCATTCTACGAGCTGACGAAGGACGACAGGACCCTGGCGGGACAAACCATCAACGCCGTGGAGCGTCTGTCTCTGTATCCTGAAGTCGTCACCAGCTACATTTACAGAGTCTCGGGCAGTCAGGTCAGCCTTCAAAGGGGGACGTTTTTGTGGAAACGTGGACAAAGTCAAAGTAGTGGAACTTGAATATGACTGTCCCAGCAGGATATGGTGGAACCCGTCTACTTTTACGTGGGCACGGTGTTGGCGCTTCAGGCGGTGTACGCTACGGCGCTGTTCGCCTGCAGCTGGCTGATGAGTGGCACCTGGGTGGCCGGCATGCTGACGGTGGCCTGGTACGTCATCAGCAGGTCAGTCCTGGACGAACGGCGTCATGTCACAGACTTTGAACAGGGGTCTTGGTTGATGAAGTCCTGTCCGTCCCGTTCTCCGTCGCAGACCTGACGCCACCAAAGTGGAGCAGGCGCTTCCTCTGCGAGAGAATTGGGCTTTGCCGTACTATGCCTGTCAGGTGGCGGCTCTCACCGGATTCCTGTCGAATAACGTTGGCTTGGCTGGTGAGGTGAGTTTTAAAGTTTGTTTTTTTTTTTCAACAGTTTGACACCTTTAAGTCGATTCATCATTATTTTATTTATTAGTTTTTTTTTTGTTTTTTTTTTGGCGGAGTTTTGCTCGGACTCCCAATTATTTGGTTTCTTAGACGCACTTTGCTGAACATTTTGGTTGAAACTCTGAATCCTTCGTCTTTCAAGTCTCATTTTCATATAAATCACAGGTGTCAAAGTCAAGGCCCGGGGGCCAGATCCGGCCCACCACACCATTTTATGTGGGCCGCGGGAGCAAATCACATGTGTCAACTTTCATGATCCTTGCTGAAATCTGTACCAAAATGTCAAATCGTCATGGGTAATAAATAACGCTGAGATTTTGCATCGGCCCTCCGAGAGAAGCCGTAAATCCGAAGTGGCCTGGGAAAAAAAATGAGTTTGACACAATTTCAGCACTTTTTTTTTCCAAATATTTTTTTTTCATTTTACTTTCGAGGCCTGTTTTTGTCCAACCTTGTGGTTGAACTCCAAATTGTTCAACTTTTACTCCGTTTGGAGTTTTCCCTCAAATGAAAGGTGCGACTTTTGCTTCCAGCTATTATGCTATCTCACCTTGAGCGCCACCACGTTCACCTTCCTGCTTGTGTGGGAGCACAGCCACTATGTGCTCTTCGTCCAAGCCTTGTGCCTTTTCCTTATGGACTCCTTGGACCTGGTGCCGCCTCGAAAGGTACGCCGTGTCGTCTTCCTCCTGCTTGTTTGACAACAAAAAAACAACAACAACACAACACAACAATTCTTGCCGCAGCTCTCTGACATCCACAAGTTGTACGTCAGCTCCTTGCTACTGGCCTCCTTCTTCCATTTTCACAACACGGCACCCCTGGTCTCACCGCTGCTCAGCCTCCTGATCGGCTCCGGGCTGGCGAGGTACTCCACCCAGGTAGCGTCCTGGTGTCCCATCGGAAACACCCTCATGTCGTCGAACCTTCTCAGCAGGGGTTTCCAGATGAAGAAGGGCCCCCTGGTGGCCAGAGTCATGAAACTTTGCTTTCATTTCCACCTGGTCTTCTCCACGAGCATCACCGTCAACTATTTAATCAAGGTGCATAGATTGTTTTCATGGAGTTTAAGTGCACGATCAAACCTTAATCAAGTGTTGTCTGTTGCGCTGTTTCTGAAGAAAAAAATAAATAAATAAATTCTGTACTTGCAGAAAGTCGTGCCTGTAAGTAAAGGTGAATTCATACTGAAGTTCTTGGAGATGAAGTTTGGGCTCAATACGACAAAGTAAGGCACGAAGACTGTTTTTTTTTTTTTTAATTTAAAAATGTTAATTCCATTTCTAGTCATATCAAAATTACAATTTGTATTCATCTTTATTTTCATTGAATTTATTGAACTGCCTTATGTTTTTGAGTGCAAAAAAAATCTTTTCCACCAATTCTGTTTTATTTTTTGTTGATTCTTTGAGTGATTTTTGAGAAATTTTTTTTTTTTTTTTTTTTTTTTACTTGTAGGGTTAACTTTGTTGTTGGTATTTTTTTCTTCCATTATTATTTACAATTACTCTTAAGGTTGTTATTCATTTTGTTGCAATTTGTATGACTTGTTTTCTTTTTATGATTGCAGTAAAATTTTGTGACAACATATTGTAATTGCACTGCATTGGTTGCGTTGCAGCGATTTTGTGAGCAACTTGCTGGTGTGCCAAGAGAGTCTTCAGTCTCCCGGTCAGGATTTGTACCTTCGCCTCACTCAGTCGTCCATCCTGCCTTTCTACCTGCTCGTGCTCGCCGTTTGCGTGGTGTCCGCGCTGCAGGCCGTTTACACCAGACTCAGGTTTCACCGCATCTCGCCTTATCTCTTATCATCTCGTCTCGGACACGTTTCCTTTTTTTTTTCCCCCCCTCAGTGGTCAACCGACGCAGAATAATGAGCGGCGGCCGCAGGACGGATACGTGGGGGAGCGTCCCGAGGTCGTCTACCACGTCTTTCACACGCTGATTTTCGGTAGCCTGACGCTGCTCTTCGACGGGTAGGACGAAGACGCCTCTTGCAGGTTGTTAGATGTGCACTGGTTGGTTCATATGCAGTTTTCATCCTTGCGAAGGATGAAATACTTCTGGACGCCGTACGTGTGCGCGTTTGCGGCGTTTGGCGTGTGCTCACCGGATCTCTGGATGACCGTCTTTAGGTGGCTAAGGGTCAAGTCTGTCCACCCTGTTGTACTGGTGAGAGGCCTTCAGGCTACCACATGGAAACATTGACAAATACGTTACACAGCAGTCGTGTTTTGTTGTGACGTTTTGATTTTCTGCAGTTTTTGGTTGAACTCTAAATTGTTTGACTTTGGAGGCCTGTTTTTTTCAGCATATTTTGATGATCGCAAAAGGTTACAATGATTCAGGATTTTCTTTGATTTTTGTTTTGTGACAGCAGTATACCTGTTTAATTCTTTTTTTCAGTGAATGTAACAG
The DNA here is from genome assembly GCF_001891065.2 of Hippocampus comes. Lineage (NCBI taxonomy): Eukaryota > Metazoa > Chordata > Actinopteri > Syngnathiformes > Syngnathidae > Hippocampus > Hippocampus comes. The sequence continues at coordinate 203,068 of NW_017805452.1, forward strand.
TTTATGGACTAAATATTTCTTTAATGGACTAAATATTTCCTTGGGGTGTTCCGGATACAGCTTTTTCAATTCCGATATGATACCAATATTGCAGGAAGGGTGCATACTTTTATTTCTTTATGAGTGTGAAAAGTTAGAAGAGACTAGATCCAGTGATGCGATTCAAACAAAGAATGGGCAACAACAGCGGGTATCAGAAAATATGACCCATTTATTTCAAACCTTCGGGCTGCATAAATTCAATCTCAAACATGAGAATGCACTGCACTTAAATACAAAATACATTTAAGGACCCTGACAAACAACGCCAATAAAGTTAAAAAAAAACGTACTTTTTGAAGTTTGGAGATTGTGGATGTAGACCGATGTAATCCGAAATCAATATCGGATCGGGACACCACTAATGTTTATGGAACAAACGTTTAACATTTCGAACCTACATTTAAAAAAAAAAAAAACAAACAAACAAACAAAAAAAAACCTTTTCAGTTTATTGTCTTTTTCAATTTTTTGTTGCTCTTTGGCAATTTTTAAATAAAATGTTTTTCATATATATATATATATATATATACAATTTTTTAAACTATAACTGAACAGAATAAATGACACACTTCGTGTAGTGCCTGAATGGGTTAATTTCTTACATTAGTTTACAAAATAATAACACAATAACATTATCAGTAATAATAATAGTAATGACAATGCAATTGTTTTTATCGTTGCCGCCTTGCAGTCGTTAATCCTGAGCATCGCCGTTCCGACGATCATCGGCTTCAGCTTGTGGCGTGAGGTAAGACTTTGACCCAAATATGAATAATAATAATAATAGGAAGAACATTTCCATTTTATTCTCCGTCCTCCGCAGTACGGCCACCGCATCCTGACTGACCTGTCCGAGCTTGGGGAGTTTTACGACCCAGACACAGCCAAATTGATCGGCTGGATCCGGTGAGTCTTCCTTCAGGTGAGCTTTTGAACAATGTGCTCATCATCCCTTCCTCGTAGGACTCACCTTCCAGCAGCGACTGTGTTTGCGGGCAGCCCTCAGCTCCTGGGAGCCATCAAGTGTGGCTCCGACGCCGCCGTCACCAGTTTGCCGCTGCACTCGGATCTAGACATGCTGAGGTGGAGTGAAGACGTGAGTTAGTTATACTTGAAGAATGTCTATAGCGCTGAAAGTTTGATCTTCTGCAAAAAAAAAAAAAATAATCCAAAACAAAACATTTTACTCCATCTTACTAAGGAGTGGTGATCGTCTCCATGTATGTACTATTCTGCCATCTGCTGGACAAAGCGCATACTTCCAGAAGGAGCAGCAAAATGTCCATAGAATTGAAGCAAAAATGTGGCAGAAAATATTTGAATCATTTCCATTGTATTCGATGCATTGCAGACCTACCAGGTATACTCTATGCGCTCCGCCGAAGAGGTCTACAAGATCCTGACCTCCCGCAAGGCAAACTATGTGATCGTGGAGGAGTCTCTGTGCAACAATTTCAACCTGGACCAGGGCTGCCGCATCAAGGACCTGCTGGACGTCGCCAACGGACATGTAAGTATTGCGCAGATGCTCTGCTTTCGTCTCAGATACAACCCTCGACCTCTCCGTGGCACCCCCCCCCCCCCCCCCCCCCCAGGTAATTCAGGACAATGGCAAGATGTACGCCTTCTCCAGACACCGCCGTTTCTGCCACGAAATCAAAACCAACCTCTCGCCATACACCAACTACTTCACCCGCGTCTTCTGGAACCGCTCCTACCACGTCTACAGAATCAACACGGTCATTTCGTTCCAGTATTAACGGGAAACGGCAGGACTTGAGGTTTTTTTTTTTGTTCTAGTTTGCACTTTGTCCTCACTGGTAAGACAATTCGTGCACTAATAGAATGACAGTCTTACTCGTAATGTTCAAGTGGATTTCCAAAGAAGCGGATCTTTGTGTACTGAAATATGCCATAATGCTGTTTGTCCTAAAAATGTACTCTCTTTGACTGACCACACACACACACACACACACAAACACACACCAGTCGGAGTGAGAACATTGTTGTACTGTAATTTATAAAAATGTGCATTTACTGTTACTGTCTGCTGAAACTCATTGGAGTTCCTGGGATGCCAATATTGTCTCAGGCCATACAGTAATCGTGTTCACGCAACGTGAATATGATGATTTTTGCTGCATCTTTTGGTAAAGAAACAACTCTTTGTTGCATTAGTAGTGCCTCAATAAAGTGAATCTGTGTGTTTTGGGGGGGGGGTGTTTTTTTTTTGTTTTTTGTTTTTCCTCATGCATCTCTCGTTTCTCGTACCTTGTTGGGAAAAGCTTTTGTTCAACCATTTTTTTGTATCTGCTTTTTGTCCTTTCCACGTCTTCAAGCTTTTGTCCAAATAAAATTACTTTTTTTTGTTTGAGCTAGTGTGACAATTTTGAGGGTTTTAAGACGATTATTTGTATTTACAAACTGCATTCGTCCTGTGAGGAAAATATAAAATTACACAAACCCTTGTACTAATGTAACCCAAACAGTACAAAGATTTCAACAAATTTCAATCAAACAAGATTAAGATATTACGTGTTTGTATATGGGAATAGCTAGTTATGCACCAGTAATGTTTGTACACGTAGTTCAAAATTGGTAATACGGTACATTATAAACACTGATATTTTATGACATTTTACACATTGAAAAAGGAATTAAAGACATTAAACATGCCTGTATGATGTTACAAAAATATCAATCACATGTAAATAATAGTATAGTTAAAAATTAATATTGTACTTAAGTTTGAGTTCGGGGGCACTATAAAGATGCGCCAAATGCGGCGCAGTATGATTCTTCCCGAAGACGAACCGGAACCGGAAAGCGAAGCGACGCAATGGCGATGCTCAGAATCAATTACGTGAGAAACAGCAGTCAACCTCCCCCAAATTCAGGCCCTTGTTGAGCTTATTTGCAGTTGCTATGTTATCATAATTAATTGTTAACGCACTAAGGTAAGATTATTCACTTTCCGGTTAGCGCGGCGGCGCCCTAAAGTTTGTCAGCTCGGGAGAAAATGAACCGTAAATAAAACAAAACAGAGTCCGAAGGGGTGCGCTTGATTCCTAGCAGCGGTTGCGGCATACTCACCATTGCACCTCGATTCTTGACAAACAGAACCCCTGTAGCTTGGGCTGCCCCAGACGTTATAACAAACTAGCTTGCTGGCTATAGGAATACACTCGGAATAGTACCATGTCCACGATTTATAAAAACAAATTTTGTACTGGAAATGCGTTTCTTACACATAAATGTGCTATTATAGTTGAATTAGAGCTTTTTTGACTATGTTTGGGAACCATGGGACAGCCCCAAAACTTGCTATTACATTCAGGGAATTCCTTTGCTCGAATTGAGGTGGCGTTGGTGCTGGCTCAAACAAACCCTTAAATGTCAAGTATTTCATTTTAGTTTTGCACACCTCCTTTAATCAAACATTGACTTGTGTTCACCAGGGGAGGATGAGTGCGGAAGCGGCCGACCGGGTCGCCGCCGTGACGAGCAGCAGGCCCGGCACGCCGCTCCAGACATCCTGGTTTGAGTTCCTCCTGGATGCATCCCTGCTGGAGAAACACCTGCAGAACTCCAATCCCGGTGAGAGCTCAGCGTAACAACAATCTTCAGATGACACATTGTCCCAACGCGTCAGTGATGAGACTTTTGCGTCTTCTCAGACCCAACGGGGGTGCAGCTCGTTATCCAGTTCCTCGAGCAGGCCTCCAAGCCGTTGGTGAACGAACAGAATCAGGTGCAGCCTCCTGCCGACAACCGCAGGAACCGCACCTTGAAGCTGCTGGCACTCAAAGTGGCAGCGTACATGAAATGGGATCTGGATGCGTTGGAGAAAGGGTGCGCTCCAAAATTTTTTGTGCCACATTTAACGCTTCACTCTAATGTACATTGTGCTGTTCTTTCTGGTATAAGCGCCTTGGCCACCTGGGGGTAGAATAATACACACAAAGAAATACATGAAAAATAAAAAAATAAATAAATACAAATATATTGTCTGCTTGTCAGTTTGACCATCCCCGTGTTGAACATGCTGCTCAATGAATTGCTGTGCGTGAGCAAAGTGCCGGCGGGCGTCAAACACGTGGACCTGGATCTGTCCACCCTGCCGCCCACCACAGCCATGGCCGTCCTCATCTACAACCGCTGGTCAGACCAAAAGAAAAATGACATTTCAAATCAGACAGCGAAGGAATACCATAATGAAAAAATTTGCTTCACAGGGCCATCAGAACCATTGTGCTGAGCAGCTTTCCAGAGAAACAGAACAAACCGGGGCCACACCAGATGAACATGCAAGTGTTCTCTCTCAATGGGTAAATTTCATCCGCAACAAAATTTCAAACCGATTTCAATGTGTATGTGCAGGTTGAGTGTTGTGCAGCAGGAAAAAGAGATGACAGACAACATCCTAAGCGTGGTGTGTAAACGTCAAATGGCAAAACCTTACGGGGTTCTCAACGAATTCTATTCGCCATATCAATGCCATTTTGTGTGTCCAGTTAAAGGAGCAGGCCAGCGACTCGATCACTGTCCTGGTGGGGGCGCTACGTCTGAAGAAGGATTTCTACGTGCACACCATGAGGACTCTGGACCTGCTGGCCGCCGACACGGCTGCCGCCAACGGCGAGACCGAGTCCTCCACGGCGGGACTTCGCATCAGCGCCAACGAGCTGCACTGCCAGGTGGGCTCGAACGCAGTGGTCGCCAACCCGTATTGAACCATTAGTTGGGCATCACAGCTTTTAACTGGCTCCGCCTTCTGGTCTTTTTAGGTTCACTATGACTTGGGTGCCATTTTCTTCCAGCAAGGCTGCACGGACCAGCCAACCTTTGAGAAAGCCAGAGACCATTTTAGGCAGACCAAGGAGCTCTTGAAGAAGGTATAACCTCACTCCCATTAGGCCCCTAACCGTGTCTAATTTCCTGTCATTTCTTCTAAGCTGGACTCCACGGTGCACGTCCACCTGGATGAGAAGCGCCTGGCTGGCTACTGGAACGCCTGCAAAGCTCTGACCGGAGACTATGACTCGTGTGACTCTCAGACCACACACTACGACCAGATCAACGGGCTGCTCGGCGCCCGCAACTACCAGGTGAGCACTAAATCAAGTTCTGCTGTTCTAGTAGGCTTTTTAGATCCTCACCTGGACCCCCAGTTGTGTTTTATGGCCCCTCATTTTATTTTTGAGGGGGGGAAAAATACAACCTAACTTTGTATGGCGAGAGTTGGCTTGAGTCACAGTACCTGTTTCAGACCGTGGTGGAAGCGTTCATCAAAGACAACGTCAGCCGCGCTTTGCCCAAGGACTTCAGACGCTCTGTTCTCAGGGAGGTCTTGTACAAGGCCCAGCAAGGGTGAGAGGAAACGTCCCGCGTTTATCCCGCACGTACCCAGATTGGTCGCAGTTAGAGTTGCGAAACCGTTTCCCGCAGGGAGACGGGCCTGGATGAGGTGTGCCACCAGTTGTGCGTGTGCAACGCCGTGCGCGACGCCCTGGAGGGGGAAGTGCTCGGCGTGCGCTTCCAGCAGCTGCTCATGAAGCCCAGCAAGCGCCTGGTGGACTTTATTTTAGAGGTAATCGCCATTTTGTGAAAGACAGCGGTAGGAAAAGTTACCAGCTCGATTCTAGTTCCAATAGTTGTCAGTATTACATTTACAGCGTTATTTCCAGATGACAAGTTTTATTGTGTGCATATTCAAACGCTGGACTAAGTGGCTATGTCGCAGGTTGCAATACCGGACAGTAGTTTTCAGCATCCTCCCACGTCGCACAAAATGACTTCTTCCGAGCGTGACGCAAAATAAATGAATTGTACGGGTGTACCTAATGATTTGACTTGAATCCATCCATCTTGCAGGTGTGCACCCAGTCCCTGGAAAGGGAGCGTTCGTCCGAAGCATCCAGACGGAACATGGCTACCTTCATGCAGTGAGTCCCGTAAACGCTCAACATTATGTTCAGTTTTCCCGTGTCCCAGCGTTTCTCGTGCCCGCCCCGACAGCACGCTCTGCGAAAGCCTGCAGGAACTGTCCCTGGTTTTCGTGGTGTCCTCTCACAAACTCTTCACCGAGCTCCTGAAGGAGGAGGAGAGGAAGCTGCTGGTGGAGCAGATGCGGAAGCGCTCGGCCGCCGTCAAACTCAGCGCCAAGCCGCTGCCCTCTTTTTACGACAGCCCGGGTAAGCGCCGCGCCCTCTGTCGCAAGAACGCCGCGCGGCCGTGTCGCTGACGGCCTCGTTATTTACTGCGCAGCGTCGGCCAGCGTGAGCGTCGGACAGCTGGAGCAGCAGCTCATCCTCTCCTTGGACCCGCGAAAGATCAGGCAGATCCTCAACGAGCTCCATGACATTGCAGACAGACCGTTCTGGAGAATCAATAGCAAGGTTGGCGCTGTACACGAGTGATGCGTTCAAAGACACTGGGGGGAAAAAAAATAAAAATGGCTTTCACAAGCTGGATTTCCTCTTTTGTTAGTGGGAAGTTCCACCAGACTACATCAATGTGATCCTGGCCATCAAAGACAACCTGACGAAAGACCAGGTCTACATCCTCATGGCAAAAGGCCTCCACTGCATAGCCATAAGGGTAAGGATGATGTCATCGTGATGACATAACTGTCTCGTCGCCACGTAGAGAGCAGTTCACTTCGTGGCGGCGCAGTTTGTCAATCCTGATATGTTAACAGCGCGACATTTTGACACAAGATTTTGCCGCATGACAACAGAAGGTGACGTCATATCGCGCGTGACATCGTGACACGCCGCGCTACAGTGGCGTGACGTTAGCCTGCCGTTGCTGCGACTCGTAGTGGCGTGACATCACTGCATCGTCCCCTTCCAGGACTTCCTGCACGCGCGGCAGCTGTTCTCGGCCTGCCTGGAGCTGGTGACGGAGTTCTCGCCGCGCCTGCGTCAGGTGATGCTCAACGAGCTGCTGCTGATGGAGGTGCGAGCCCACGAGACGGCGGCGGCCGACGGCTGCAAGGAGAGGCCGCCGCCCGACCTCGTCAGCCGAGTGCGCGGATACCTGGAGATGAGGATACGCGGCGAGTTTTGCCACCGCCGAGCCTCCGGCAGGTCGGGATTGTGACACCGTGACACCATTTTTTTTTTTTTTTTTTCTGTGTGCACAGATCTTCCTCTGCGGCAGGTGGTTGGCGAGGAGTGCGTGGCCTTCATGTTGAACTGGAGGGAGAACGACTACTTGACGCTACAGGTGCCGCCCTCGGCTGTTATCAACAACCCTTACGTCAAGGTGACGCCACATTTTCAGTATGAGTGCTTCAACGT
>NW_017805452.1:210513-212429 GCF_001891065.2 Hippocampus comes
TGTGTGTGTGTGTGTGTCTGTCTTGCTCGCTTTATGTACGGATATAATTTGATTGAAATGTGTTTTTCTTCCCTTCCTTGACTAACAAAAGAATCTTTCCCTCAGCTGGGCCAGCTGCTGGCATCCACGTGCAAGGAGCTGCCGGGTCCCAAAGAAAGCCGACGCACGGCCAAGGAGCTCTGGGACGCCGTGGTGCAGATCTGCAGCGTCTCCGTCCAGCACAAGCGGAGCAGCGACGGACGTGTGGGACTCATCAAGCACCGAGACTCCTCCCTGGGCATCCTGCACAGGTGCCGTCATCGCTCCGCCCTGAAAACCGGCGGCAATGATGATAAATGGATAACAGCTCGTGACAAAATGAACTGTACAAAATGTTGCCGTCATCGCTTGTGGTCTTTTGTCCTTCCAGGAGTAAATTCATAACATTTGTCAAGAAGATCAGAGTGAGTACATCACCACACCGGCCTCCCAAAAAAAAAAAAAGTTGATGATGCTGACGGCACGTTGTGTTTGTGCGTCAGGAGCCGCTTGTGCTGACCACGTTGATCTCGCTCTTCGTCCGGCTGCACAGCATCGTCAGGGTGCGCCACATGCCGAAACGGCCCTTCTTCTACTTCTTCACACCGGCCTCTAGAAATATTCATTTGAGGTTTTGTTGCCCCCCCCCCCACACCTCCCTGCAGGACGACATCGTCAATGAAGTGACGGCCGAGCACCTCTCCATCTGGCCGGCGTCTCTGCCCAAGTAACGCAACTTAATAATGGTTTAGGATTTTTCATTGTCATTCATTTTTATTTTGTTTTGATTTGTTTTTAGATACAGGTCATTTGAATCTTTTTTTTTTTTTTCAAAAAAAGCTTCACTAAAGCTTCGTTTTTGTTTTAGTATTAGTTTTATTTATTTTTTTTATAAATAGAGTATTTTTTGAGTGACCTTCCTTCTCCAATACCGAATTACATAAAACCGAAAGCTCATGTATGATATTAATTGATAAAGATGGAAAAAAAAAACAATTCCTATTATAAACAAAAACTGTAGTTTCAGTTTTCAATTTTATTTCATTACAGATTTCGCCCCACCCCAATTTTAGTTTGTTCCTTATGTCATTAGTTTTATAATCTGCGCATGTGTTGTGCAGCATCCAGGCGGTGGACGTGGAGGCGGTGGCCGTTACAGTGAAGGAGCTGGTGACCTATGCCCTCACGCTGAACCCCAACAACCAATCGTGGCTCATCACGCAGGCTGATATCTACTTTGGTAAAGCGACGCCCTCGGACAACATTTACAAACCGACAACGTTAATGCCGGCGTTGTGTCGTGTTGGCCCCGCAGCAACCAATCAGTACTCTGCTGCCCTCAACTTGTACCTCCAAGCCGGTAGCGTGTCGTCGGATTTTTTCACCAAAGCCGTACCGCCTGACGTCTACACGGACCAAGTGGGTGCTCGCATTGCTTTGATTTGACGTGTGTGTTTGTTCCCTGCAACCTTCTCTTCATTCTTTTAAACATTCCACGCAGGTTCTTAAGAGAATGATCAAGTGCTGCTCGATGATGAACTGCCACACACAGGTCGCACAACATCACACATTTTTCAGTGCAATACTATAAGAGTCTATTTATTGTTGCTCTTCCATTTGATTGTTTTTAATTGTGTTGTTTTTCATGCTGATAAGCATGGTAAGCTGTCCACTGTTGTAACCGCTGTTCCTGAAGGGGTTTAAAAAAAAAAAAAGTTGTGTTGCAGGTGGCGGTCCTGTGCCAGTTCCTGAGGGAGGTGGACTACATGACGGCGTTCAAAGCCCTGCAAGAGCAGAACAGGTACGCCTTGTTCCGCACAGCCTTGACCACCAAAAAAGGTACACAACAGTTCCACCGTGACTTTGTTTTGTTTTTTTTTGTTTTTTTTTTTTTTTTT
>NW_017805452.1:212752-217360 GCF_001891065.2 Hippocampus comes
TATTGTTGCTCTTCCATTTGCTTGTTTTTATGCTGATAAGCTGTCCACTGTCGTAACCGCTGTTCCTGAAGGGGTTTAAAAAAAAAAAAAGTTGTGTTGCAGGTGGCGGTCCTGTGCCAGTTCCTGAGGGAGGTGGACTACATGACGGCGTTCAAAGCCCTGCAAGAGCAGAACAGGTACGCCTTGTTCCGCACAGCCTTGAGCACCAAAAAAGTTACACAGCAGTTCCACCGTGACTTTTTTTTTGTTTGTTTTTTTTTTTTTTTTTTTATGTCCTTGGATGCAGTCACGACGCCATGGACTCCTTCTACGACTACATCTGGGACGTCACCATTTTGGAATACCTCACGCGTATCCTCACTCAACTTTCAATTCACACGTTTGTATTTATTTCTTTTGAAATATAACCTTGACCGTGATCAGACATCCACCACAAGCGCGGTGAAGCGGAGAAGAGACAAATAGCGGTAAGAAGTGTCAACATACGTTGGGTATAAAAAGTCGACGCAGCCCAGCGTTTTGAGTGTGTGCGTATATGATGAAACGTCCTCTCTTGCAGATAAAAGCCATCGGTCAGACGGAGCTGAATACGAGCAACCCCGAGGAGGTTCTGCAGCTGGCGGCGCAGAAGCGCAAAAAAAAATTCCTGCAGGCCATGGCTAAGCTTTACTTCTGAGTCCCATTTTTAACCTTGTGCTCCAACTGGATAATCGGCTGGCCGATTTCATTGGCTGAAGCTTTTTTAAAAAAAAAAATCATCAGAAATGAATGTTTTTCTTTTTTAAACTCCACCCAAAACATTTTTTTTCTCCATTGAAAATAAAATTTCAAATATGTCTGCTCAGCGGGGCATTTTCATCATTTTTTTTTCCATTCTCTCATTGATTGGTCCGAGCCAAACTTTTTGTCTCCTAAAACGCATCTGTTGCGATCTCTCACTCACACCTGTGGTTCAAAATGAGCCTTTTACATTTTTTCCCAGCATCGTTCTTTTATTCCCCTGTGTGGCTCTTTTGTTGTGTTCTATTTGAGAAACGTGATCTGTTTTCACATTTTGTGGCTGACCCCGTCAATGTCGTGTCGAGCTTAAAAAAAAAAAAAAAAATCTGACACACACATGCACACAAAAAAGATGCTCACATTGTATTGTTTTGAAGTCCCCCAGCGGCACGGAGGAGCCGTGAACCCTTTGCAGGCCTTGACAGACTTTGTCGGCGCTTTCCAGGCAGACGCAAAACAGATCACACATGCGGACAATAATCGTGGCGGAGCACTGCAACGCTGCAACATCTTCAACCGTATCCATGACATTTTTTTAAAATCTAATTTGCAGGATAAATTCAATATGTCGACCACGGAAAGTTCTTTTATCCTCTCCTAAAAAAAAAAAAAAAAACAACTCTTGAGAAAAAAATAAGCGAAGTCACATTTATCATTTTGACTTGTACTCCAGGCTACAACATGTCCACAATTATGATGAAGACCTTCCATCACAGTATTAATCGTATGTTGTGTTTGGCACTCCAGTTAACGTTTTTAAATCCAATGAAACAAATGTAAACTAAAAAAAAGGCGGAATATCACCACTAGGCGGAGCCCTAAACTTGGATTAAAATATTCGATCCCTTGCGCAGTTCGGGCCTTCTAAAGATTTTTTCTGTGAAGATGAGAGGTGTAAAAACACAAAAGAAAATCCAAAATGTCTTTTAAATAGTGGAAAAAGTCTTATCGTCACCCATATATGAGGATTGTTGCCCTTCATTGAATTCCCATTCCTTGATCATTGACAGTATTTAACACATTTGTGTCAGTGTGAAATTTAATGTGCCATTATTGATTGATTGGCGATTGTCCGATGTTCACAAGTTACATTCTACGTGAAATGTAAATTTCTATAACATTTCAGAAAATGCATTCAAAACAACCCAAGTATTTGGAAATAATGTAAAGCTCTATGTTGTAATTTAGAAGAAAAAAAAGTACAGTGGTGCCTTGGGACATGTAACGTAAGACACGCCATTGAAACGAATGGAAAGGCCGATAATAATTTGCAGCCCCCCCCTCCCCCCAAGAAACAAATGTTCTTTTTTTAATCAAAACAATATCACTATCATGTACTTTATAAAAACATTTGGTAATGACAGAATATAAAGAGACACTCTTTTCATATTTCTGTTCAATGGACATTGTGCTGCCCCTTCAGGTGTGTACGCATTGGCCACCTGGGGGCACTATAAACTGCAATAAAATGACTTGCTCTTCGCAGCAGATAAAGAACACACGCCTGTGACTATTGTATTATCTGTCCGCAAGATGTGTTGTGACGCCGATGCTACTTGGTTGCCCGTGTATCATGATTTGCATTGTTTGTTAGCATGAAGCTAAACTGTCTTTGAAGGCCAATCTATATGAAAACTGCCAATAAATGAGAATTGTTCACTGCCAAACTGCTGCTTTTCGTGAAGCTTGTGAAGTGGTGTGATGATGCGCTATTGAGTTAATAAATAACAGGATTGCCTATTTCAAAAAAATATATATGTCACAAGGCATTGGAGAATATGAGGACAGTATGTGGGTGGAAACGGAGTAATTGGGGAGGATGAAAAGGGGGAAAAAGTGATGGGAAAAGTAGGCAAATATAAAAGAAGCCTATAAACGAGTGTCAAATGTAATCTAGAACTGTGTGTTCGTGTGTGTGTGTGTGTGTGTGTATGTGTGTGTGCGCGCGCGCGCGCGCGCGTGCATGGAGATAAACACTGCGAATTAACCAGATCTCCTTATGAAAATCTCTTTCACATGCCGCAAATCACACACACACACACACACACACACACACACACACACACGCACAGATTCCACGGAGAAGTATGCAGCATGATCTATTACCAGTCCTCCTCTCGCGGTTTGTTTGATTTCATCGGCACTGACTGATAAGTACAAATGTTTTAAGATCCAGAATGTCGACCCAGCATGGATTTACGGCGAGGGATCCTCGCAAAGAAGAAGAAGAGTTGGGGAGACAAGTTTTGGTGGACGTGACCGAGGAGCACTCTTCAAGTAGCTGGTAGCGTTGCAGGGATTAAAAGATCAAACTGGTGTTTTCACTTTGTTCATGAAATCAGTTACACACAAAAGGATTAGGGGCCTTCGGGGGAGCCTTGAGGGCCTCTGCGAGTCGACAAGCTGACCCGCGTTCAACTTTTGAACTCGCTGGCAAGGTCTGGATGCAATAGTAGCCTACTGCCAGGCTCACCAAAAAAAAACAAAAAAACCCAACATTCATGTAGAGTGGAAATAAAAAGTCTACACACCCTTGTTCGAATGTCAGGTTGTGGGGGGGGAGGGACTTTTTCCACCATGAATGTGATCTACAACCTATACAACTGAGAGGCAGACATTTGAACAAAAAGTGAAATAATGATGGTGGTTGCACAAATGTGTACACCCTTTCATAAAAATGATGTCACAGTCATCAGAATTGACCAATCACATGAAAGGAATTTGTTAAATAGGAGTCAGCGCACACCTGCCACCTTTTAAGGTGCCTCTCATTAACCACAAACAAATTCCACCTGTTAGAGTCATCTTCTTTTTTTCTTGGGGACATTTTTATGCTTTCATGTTTTATGCTAACACTGACTGCTTCTATAGAACTGTTCATAATTCCCCCCCACCTGGCCTGGGCCCAAGTCGCAGGAAAAAAAACAGCAGCCAGTAGTGCTTCACTGTAGGTAAGTTGTTCATTTGATGATGAGGGGGAAAAAAAAAATCTTTCATTGTTGAAAAATAGAATATCCCATTTTTGTCGAAAAAAAGCAAACTACGGCGTTCTTATTTTAAGGTCACATCGGCCAGTCGTATGCTCATACACCACAGCTGCAGCGGAGAAAGCCGCGCCAAGTACGTACCATTTGTTTTGGGCCTTCAAATCAACAAAGTCTTTTGAACTTTTAAGGCTCGAAACTGCAGCATGAAGATGATTTATTTGCCCAGACGTTAGCAACTTGCACAAAATGGCTCCCTAATACATCAATTTACTGGTTAAAAAAAAAAAAAAAAAAAATGCCACTGTGAAATCTAGACTCGCCTTTTGCCAAGGAATGAGCGGCTAAGAATTTACCCCCTGTTTGATTCCCATGACCGTGTGCTGGTGGTCTGCCCAGTCGTGTCACCATGACGGCAACCACACGTCAACGAGACGGCTCGCGCTGTTTGAATTTTGAAAAAGCAAAGAATGGAAATAATCTGTTGGAAGGTCAAACAGTCACCGTCATAAATGTTAGCATGGAACAATAAGACACTTGCCATCAGGGGCAGTATCATACAATGCTTAACTTTTGACCTTTTGCGGTCTTATTTAAAATTGCACTCGAAAAATAGTCCAGACATAAAAAAAAAATAATAATAATAATAAAAATACACAAACAAAAAAGAAGTAATGAACATAAAAAATTTAAAACTACTTCAGCTCTGATGTAAATAGTCCGCCGTGTCAAAACTAAGAAGACAACAGGGCGGATCCTCACAATTCCAAAGAATTTACAACCGCCGTGTTTTCCTCTTTGTCCGGGGCGACATGCGCGGACTTTTACGAGTGGCGGGGGGCCG
>NW_017805452.1:217382-218419 GCF_001891065.2 Hippocampus comes
GTTCGGCCATTCGCGGCGGCGCTGAATGATTGGCACACCGGCCGCCATAAAGCGACCCCTCTTGCACCAGGAAGCGTAGGAGGACAAAGGCATGGAAAGCGCAGACAACATGTGCGGGAAATGTTTTCCACACGCCGCATTAGGCACATGTGGAAAATATGAGCGAATAATGCGAAATGTCCAACCCCGCTCCAAAAAGTGAAGGCTTTAGTGTTGTTTTTTCACTTTTGGCTGCCATACAGCAACCGCCATAATAAATGCCTGCCATAATCCAGCATGGAAGCACTAGATATACATTTTTTTTTTTAATGTCTGCACCTTGTCTCATAACATTTGATTCAACAGTCAGTAGGGTAGTGTCGAAATCCTAAAACCATTATATCAACATTGGCACAGCAATTTGAAGTTTAAAAAAATTTTTTAAAAAAGGTTACCGTACTTGTGTCATGTTTGTGTGATGATTGTGGAGCCAAAAACAACAACTGAACAAAATGCAAGAACCAAAAACACTGACAGCGGTAGAGTGGAGAAACTAAATCTAAAACACACAAGTCCTGTAAACCCCCAATAAACTAAAATTTAAAAAAAAAAAAATCATGACAGTAAAACAAAACAATGTGACAACAGCACAATGATCCGACAAAAAAACGGGGGTAAAGACAAGGGAGTGGTGACAAGAACAGGTGGAAACAAAACGAAAAAAATAAAAATAAAAAAAGTTAATCTAAACAAAAACTAAATTGTGACAGGTCACCTCCCTCAAGAGAAAGATCCCAAACAAAAAAACGGGGGTAAAGACAAGGGAGTGGTGACAAGAACAGGTGGAAACAAAACGAAAAAAATAAAAATAAAAATCAAAAAAGTTAATCTAAACAAAAACAAAATTGGGACAGGTCACCTCCCTCAAGAGAAAGATCCCAAACGGGGATGCATGGCGGCCGCAGGACAACAGGATGTTGTGGGGCTGTCTTAGTTGACACGCTTCTGCAACATCACATCATGTGGTCATCGGGGAGGAGGGGGGGTGCCTCTGGATT
>NW_017805452.1:218915-227373 GCF_001891065.2 Hippocampus comes
GTGTGTGTGGGTGTGTGTGTGTGTGTGTGTGTGTGTGTGTGTGTGTGTGTGTGTGTGTATATATACGCTCTATGGCAGTGGATTAACCCGTAGCAGATTCCGGACATTCCTTGACTGTGTGTGTGAATGTGTGTGTGTCGTCTTTTGTCGTTTTAAGGTGATTGACGCTATTTGCCACCATTAGACTCCGCCGCCTCATTGACCTCTGAACCCTGACGACCGGGAAAGATTTAGCGCTTGCAGCGCAATCAACACCTAAAGGTCAAAGAGGGACAGCCAAGTTTGGGCGGGGAGATGGTGGGGGTGGGTACTGTGGCTCCAGCGGAACGCATGAAGACCACTTTAAAGAGCGACAAGGGTTCCAGGATACACCCTTGAGGAACACCATAAAATCCTTGCTTCTAGTTTTGTAAACACATTGGTTAGAAGTCTGCGTTCGGGTTTCAAATCTGGGTTTGGATTTCAAATCATGGTTTGAAGTCAGGGTTAGGGTTTTGAAGAAGGTTAAGTGTTTAAAATTCGGGTTTCAAGACGAGCTTGGGTTAGCATGTCAAATTTGGATGAAGGTTTCAAGCTAGGGTTAGAGTTTCAGTGCATGCTTTTAAACCTGGGTTTGTCACAGTACCAATGAAGAAGATGATGATAAAAAAAATCCAGAACGGGGTTAGGCTTTCAAACCAAGAACTTTCCGAGTGCCAGGAATTGCCTTTCAAGCAAGCGCTGAATGTGCATTAGGGGGAACTTTGAGCTCTGATAAATCTCAGCAGCAAATTAACGTAAGGTCGAGTCATCTAAGCGCATCATGTCTTGCGCGGACAGTTTCAAGGTGGCCCACCGACACATGAGTCAAATACCCACGCACACAAAAATTCTCCAGGCAGTAATCCCACATTGTGCACTTCAAAATGGCTGCCAAGCACCATGTTATGTCATCAAGTCACGCAAAAGACCTGAAACCCTATTGCCTATTTTAAACGCTACTTGGAAACCATTACCCGCGTTTGAAACGTAACCAAACCCTGTTTTGAAATTTGATTTGTACATTTGTGTGTGCGCATGCCTGTGCATTTGACCAAAGTGTGGGAGCTTTTCTGTTCTGTCAATGGAAATAAAAAATCTTTGTGGTTACCACACTAGAAGCCCCCCGGGACCTCCCCCCCTATAGCCTACTTCCCCCACCCCTATCAACACTTCCTCAGTGAGCACGTTGGCGTCACCTTGCATTTCCCGTCCGGCCGCTCGCGGGCTACACATCACGTTTTGGGTTTCCCTTCCAACGGCAAAACACCGTTTTTGCCTTTTTTGCCTTGGATTGACGGACCCCCGCCCACCCTTCGCACACCCACCGATCCCCCCACCACCACCACTACCACCACCATCACCACCTTTTAGGCCCCCACTATTCCTTCTACAGTACAAGCCGGTACGTCACAGTTTGCTGTCCTAATGTCATTTTGAAACCTTAACCGCTTCTTGAAACCCAAATTTGAAACCCGAAGCTTGTTCAAAATGCGACCTGGGCTTGAGACTCTGTCTTCAAACTATAATTTGAACCCCTCACCCTGTTTGAAACACGAAGTCAGTTTTAGGACCGCCAACCGAAACCTATTCTTCAACTGGAACTCTTGTTTGAAACCCTATCTATCCCTAAAACCCTACGTTGAAACCCTAAATCTTTTGTTGAGTCCCTAGCTAGGCTTGAAACTGTACGTTGAAAGCCTAATCCTCTTTGAAACTCTATCCAGGCTTGTATATTGTTACTCTGATTGACACTCAAACTTGAAACTTGAAACCCTATTTCAAAACAAACTGTTGTTTGAAACCCTGCCCAGGCTTAGAACCCCAATTTGAGACCATAACTCTAATTTGAAACCCTAATTGCAGCTTGGAGCCCAACTTTAAAACCCTAACTTTTGTTTGGTGGTGGTGGTGGTAGGGTGGGGGTGGGGGGGGACTCACCTCGTATGTCGTATCATTCCCCTTTGATGTGATGACCAGCCGTTGTGACATAATGAGCTCTCGGCAGACACTTTTAAATCATGTCGGGAGGGGGGCCGTGGGGGGGGGTGGATTTTCTCATCTGGTTTGTGTTTCCAAGTGCAGACGGATTGGAAAGCAACACATAAAACCAGCGTTATCACCCTAAACCAATGGCACTCGGGTCTAAATTGTCTGATGGACACTTGCTCTGTTTTTACTTACTAAAACACACACACACAGACACACACACACACACACACACACACACACACACACACACACACACACACACACACACACACACACACAAGAACGGATGTCAAGTGCAGTCATGAGAGACGGCTGCAAGTTCCTATTGCAAACATGTGTCCTCATCCTCCCCATCCCTATGTGACAGTAAAAGATGAAAAAAAAAGAGGATCACACATAAAAAAAGACTAACTTGGCCTAACCGACACACACATATACACATTAAACTCATACGACGTCCCTCAGGGCTCCATCCTGGGGCCCCTTGTTTTCGTTTTACACCCCAAACCCTTTATGAAGTGCATGCTTGCGTGTGAGTGAGACTTCCTCCCATCACGCTTCATTATGTTCACCTGCAGATTTAAGATACTTTTTTTTTTTCTTCTTCGTTGTGCTCAACCTGCTGTTCCTGCAGATGCCGCGAAGTCCTCTAGTTGCCCCAGGCGAGAGTTGGATTTTCATAGATAAGTGCGAAAAACAGGTGTACCTAATTTTGTGTCCGGTGTGTTTATTTCGGGGCTTTTTCTCAAGCTGTTGCAACATTTCCTGTCAACTCTTCTTGTTCTCTGGCTTCTAATTCCACATTGAAATTCCTTCTCCTGCCTCGTCTTTGTCCACATGTGCGAGACATTGATGCCGCCGCTTCCATGCTGATGACAACAGCCCCATCCTGTGTGTCTTTGTACATAGCTCCATTTCGCAGCAAATCTTCTCGAGAGCAGGAACGCCTCCTGGGGGGCTACTGCAGAGATGTCGCATTCTGCTCTTTTGTCTCCGCCTCCTTTTTTTTTTTTTTTTTATATCTCACCTTGTAATTGGGCATTTCAGTCCAGCCTTTTAGAGGTTGTTTAGTGCCTCCCAACACCCCCCTGCCTCTCTCACACACACACACACACACACACACACACACACACACACACACACACACACACACACACACACACACACAACTGAAACGAGGACAATAGGCCACTTAAACTTTGAACCCCGGATGGAGAAGCCAGTTTTAATCTGATGTCGGGATCTTCCGCTACCATTGTCCCACTGTAGAGTAAAGAGGGGTCAGCCATTGCATCTGTACGCCAATTTGTTTGTCCAGTATTAGCCGACACACACACACACACACACACACACACACACACACACACACACACACACACACGCACACACAGACTGAGGCCACCCAGGGAAGGTGGCACTGGGCCCACTTGTCTGGTGACCCCCTCTTGACCCCACAGCCCTTTTTGACATAAGACAAGAAGAGTTTCATCCATGCAAACCAGTTTTGGGTACTGTAGTGCAGTGCTCAACTCATAAGACATCCCTCAGGGGTCCATCCCGAAGCCCTTTTTTTTTTTTTCATCAAAGATAGAATTCCATCCCAGAAATTGTTAAATTACACGTTAAACTTAGACATGTTTTCTTATACTTTAATTCGTACTCTAGATGTCTTGTATTACATTTCATATGAATATAATTATTTAGCTGAGCAATTTTATGTGAAAAATCAATAATATATACTTAGTAAATATATAAAAAAAAGGAACAAAAGCACGATAGCTAACTCTTCAGCCTGAAATGATCATTTTAAGACAGACGTGCTATTGTCTGACAGCATGAATCTCACACAAAAACATCCAGCATGTGTTCGCAATAACTTACAAAAAAACAAATTATCAATTGCACATCAAATATTTACATGCGGTACTTTTTTTTTATCATCAGTGCATCAGAAAAGAACAACAAACACCAAAATTTGAGGACACACACTGAAATATTTCCACATTTGCATTCAGACAAATAAAAATGATGACATTTCACTGGCTGCAGACCAGCAATGTAACAATAGAGTTGATCCATCCATTCATCCATTCATCCATTCATCCATCGATCCATTTTCTTATCCTCATGATGGTCGCGGGTGTGCTGGATCCAAGTGGTCTTCGGGCATTAGATGGGGGACACCCGGAACTGGTTGCCAGCCAATCGTAGGGCACAATTAGACGAACAACCATTTGCACTCGCGCACACACACCTAGGGACAATTTTAGAGCATTCCATTAACGTGCCAGGCATGTTTTTGAAATGTGGAAGGCAACCAGAGTACCCAAACAAAACCCACGCAGGCACGGGGAGAGCATACAAACTCCACGCAGGAAGGCCTGAGCCAGAATCGAACTAAAGTTGATCCGATAACATATTTGACGATAATATATAGAGATAATTTGACGATAAATAAACTGTTCTGCATTAGAAGTCGATATATATAAAGTTTATGAAATATAGATGTATTTTTGGAAGAGGAAAGTGCATTTTGTGTGACTAAAAGATTGCTGCCTGTGTTAAGCAACAGTAAAGGCTCACATCTGACGTGCATGTGTTCATTGTGCTAAGCTAGTTGGTTGACTCTTCCCGCCAAGGAAGTAAAATAAGTAAACCAACAACTTTGAATTTTGTCTAGATAATGATTGTGTGGCAACTCTTTCCACCAAATGATCCTTGAAAGGGTTTTGCCTAACAAGCTGACAGCATGTGTCAAACAGTGCTATTTCCTAATCCGGTTTTAATGCTAAGCTATTGCTTTCCGGTTGAGGAGCAGCTACCTCCGTCAAGTCGCTTTTCGTCTTTTTTTGGGGCGGGGGCGGGTGGTTATTTAACTATACTGCCATCCCATTTTCAAAGCAACCCATTTTTGCTCAACATTATAAACAACTGTCTTATGCTGCTCAAGGATTTTCTTACTTGAGCTGTATCTCTGACTGTGAATGTTTTCACCACACAGGATTTAACGACCACGCCTACGTGAATCCTAACGGGAAACATCACACTTACGAAGCAGGTTTGTACTTCTGAAGGTGTTCAATTCAATACTAATCCAAATTAGGAATGCGAGGCCTTGGCACAGGTTTCCAGTCTTGTGCCCCTCCCCCCCCTCCCCCCGAAGTAATCCTTTCAACACTCTTATCTTCGGAACAAATGTGAGCCCTTTTAATGTCAAACAACTTGAAATGAATGACATTTTCTTTGAACCTATTTATATTGAACTACTTCATCTTACTTTTGTCTAAATCTAGATTAGTGAGCACCTCTCTTTAGCCGAGATAGTCTAATATCTAGCACTTAAATAGACAGCACGTTTTAGTGCACACTTTCACCCAAAATGTCAGCTGGGATAGGCTCCAGCACCACATGACCTTGAACCGGATAAGCGGTGTTGAAAATGGCAGGATGGATAGATTATTGCACAGGTGTGCCTTTGGCTGGCCACAATAAAAGGCCACTGAAAATGTGCTGTTTTAATGTATTGGGGGGGTCAAGTCATAAATTATTTTTGGTCAATCATTTACCCAGTTCAAGTTAAATTAGGTTACGTCAATTTGGAAACTTGAAGGGAACTGGACGGAGGAGTTTTCTTGGTGGGTTTACGGATGAAGAACAATGCAGGAATATATGTTATGAGGTATGTACTCATCACTAAATCCACGTCAGACCTTTCAGGATTCAAAGCCGCCAAAGGGTCCAGAGTCCAGGGTCCAAAGTCCTACCTGCAACCGCAAGCCTCGACCACCATGTCCTCGTATTGCTTGTAGACCACGTTGTTGCCCGAGTCGATGTAGAGGATGCTGATGGGGCTGAGCTTAGCCGGAGCGCAGCAGCTGGGCGGCATGTGTCCCGGGTTCATGGAGTTCATCAGGGTCTGGATGATGGCGTGGTTGGTGGGTTCCAAGTGTGAGCGCAGCGGGAAATCACACACGCCCTCGCAGTGGAACGCCTCATAGTCCAGCGGGGCGATGATCCAGTCGTCCCAGCCCAGCTCACGGAAGTTGACTCGGAGTGGTTTCTTACTGCACCTGGTCCTGGATCTCCTGCCCGTCCGTTTCCCATGGCGGATCCTGGATGCCGCCGTCCGCTTGCTGCGTGCGGATTTGAACCCGGGCGCACGGTTTTTGGCTCGACCCGCCCGTTTCTCGCCGAAGAGCGTCTGCCTTCGCTTGGATCGGGTGAAGACCACCAGGATGGCCTTCTTCTGCCGGGGCCGAGCATGCCGGTGCAGACCCAGTAGGCTCAGATCCAGCTGTCTTTCAGAGTTGTCTGACTCGGCCATGAGCTCCAGGCAGAAGTGCTTCCCGACGCTCTCCTCTTGGCGCCTCCATTCTTTGAACAGC
Source organism: Hippocampus comes (assembly GCF_001891065.2). Taxonomy (NCBI): domain Eukaryota; kingdom Metazoa; phylum Chordata; class Actinopteri; order Syngnathiformes; family Syngnathidae; genus Hippocampus; species Hippocampus comes. The sequence goes on from NW_017805452.1 coordinate 225,311, forward strand.
TCCCACACATCCAGGACCTCCCATCTGGGTCTGGACCATTCCTGCAGCTCCAGGGTTTTGGAGTCTAGGAGCCGCCGGTCCTGACACGAGAGCAGATGGAGCTCCACGGGCTCAGACAGGCCAACATTGCCGGACAATTTGGTGTAGAGCCTCAGCTCAGCTCCCAGGACCTCTGCTTTTTCTGAGAGGGTGGACACGTCGAAGAGATAATGTTGCCTTCTGAGAGGAGAAAGCAGGAGATCGTCTGAGGAAAGATGATACACAGTCAAAAAAAAAAAAAAACAATCCACGTGAATTATTGTGCAATAAATGCACCAAAAAACATCGCAAGAACAAACCAAAACGGATAAAACGATTGCTTGAAAAACAAAAGAAACACAAGCAACAGAAAACAAAAGAAAGCTCAACAAATCTTTTTCGATGAGATACGCAAAGTATTTTCCAAAGGCCACAAAGAGTAAGAACACATAAAACCAAAACAAATCATGAAAAAAAAAAACTATTCACATGAAATATTGTGTAATTTGTTACATTGTATCTTGTCCGATTTTCTAAAAAAACAAAAATTGTCCACTAACTTAATAAACGCACACAAAAAAAAAAATATTTGAGAGACTACAGCCCGAAGCGGGCTGGCAGAGGCTCCAGCACACCCACGACTCTTGTGAGGAGAAGCAACTCCAATAATGGATGGATGGATGATCCATGAAAAACTCACTGAAAAACATGCTAAAACGCAAAACAAATAAAACGAATAGTCCAAAAAACACGAACATCACAAAGGTTGAACAAAACAAACAAAAAAAAATCCATAAAACAAACACACGAAAGCACAATAAATTATTTTGCACAGACTTTGTCAACCGTCCACGAAAAACAAAACCACACAAAAAAACGAATTCTTGGCCAAACACTCAAGAACACAAAAAAAATGTCCAACAAAAAAATATATATATTCTCCAAAAACATAAACAACAACAAATAAATTAGTCAACAAAAACATTCAAAAACACATTTAGTGCATGGCCATGAGTGAAAAGATCATGCACACAACTTTTCCACAAAACACACAAATAACCAAAGTTAAAAACTAAATGACCCCCCAAAAACAAGAAAAACTAAATTATTGCAAAATTAAAAAAAAAAACTACAAAACCCATAAAATTCAATAAGCAAATAGAAGAAATTGTCTTTACAAAACATTAAAGATACCAAACAAGAGGAACAAATAACTACAAATCGCAATTAAATAACAACACAAATAACAAAATCTTCACCAAAAAAAACTAAAAAAAGCTCACCGTCCAAACACAAAATAAAAAACACAAAACAAATTGTCTACCTCGAAAAACAAAAACAAACAAAAAAACACCAACAAAATTCAAAACCGAGTCAAAAACAAGAACGAACAGAAATAAACAATTCTTAAATTATTTTGCACAGACTTTGTCAACCGTCCACGAAAAACAAAACCACACAAAAAAACGAATTCTTGGCCAAACACTCAAGAACACAAAAAAATGTCCAACAAAAAAATATATATATTCTCCAAAAACATAAACAACAACAAATAAATTAGTCAACAAAAACATTCAAAAACACATTTAGTGCATGGCCATGAGTGAAAAGATCATGCACACAACTTTTCCACAAAACACACAAATAACCAAAGTTAAAAACTAAATGACCCCCCAAAAACAAGAAAAACTAAATTATTGCAAAATTAAAAAAAAAAACTACAAAACCCATAAAATTCAATAAGCAAATAGAAGAAATTGTCTTTACAAAACATTAAAGATACCAAACAAGAGGAACAAATAACTACAAATCGCAATTAAATAACAACACAAATAACAAAATCTTCACCAAAAAAAACTAAAAAAAGCTCACCGTCCAAACACAAAATAAAAAACACAAAACAAATTGTCTGCCTCGAAAAACAAAAACAAACAAAAAAACACTACAACAAAATTCAAAACCTAGTCAAAAACAAGAACGAACAGAAATAAACAATTCTGTCCACAAAACAAACTAACACAGACATAAAAAAAAAAAAAAAACAA
>NW_017805452.1:227806-341064 GCF_001891065.2 Hippocampus comes
AAACAATTCTGTCCACAAAACAAACTAACACAGACATAAAAAAAACCCAAACAACCCCCCCTGCAAAAAAACCGAAACAAATTTCCCATTGAAAAACAAACCCAACAAATGCCCAATAACTTCACAAAACACACCAAAACAAGAAGAAACGAAACGATTCATCCACAAAAACAGCAGCAACATCACAAAATCAAACTTAAAAAAAAAAGGCCACGTTAAACACACCACCCAAAACTATACATCGTAAGAAATGTGTTCCAATTGTTCGCGTGCGTGTTTACCTTATAAGCAAAGAGAAGAAATCGTCTTAGCAAAACATGAAAGATGCCAAAGAAGAGGAACAAATAACTACAAATCACAAATAACAACACAAATAACAAAATCTTCACCAAAAAAAACTAAAAAAAGCTCACCGTCCAAACACAAAATAAAAAACACAAAACAAATTGTCTGCCTCGAAAAACAAAAACAAACAAAAAAACACTACAACAAAATTCAAAACCTAGTCAAAAACAAGAACGAACAGAAATAAACAATTCTGTCCACAAAACAAACTAACACAGACATAAAAAAAAAAAAAAAACAAAAAAACAAACAACCCCCCCTGCAAAAAAAACGAAACAAATTTCCCATTGAAAAACAAACCCAACAAATGCCCAATAAATTCACAAAACACACCAAAAACAAGAAGAAACGAAACGACTCATCGACAAAAACAGCAACAACAAAACAGCAACATCACAAAATCAAACTTAAAAAAAAAAGCCACGTTAAACACACCTCCCAAAACTATACATCGTAAGAAATGTGTTCCAATTGCTCCGGCCACGAGAGAGACGTCCATGGGGGCCCTGGGAGGAGGGGCCGTGGGGGTGCCACACACTCAATTTAGCGTCCAAGCAAAGTGCGCGCGGCGCGTCAAGACAGGCAAAGTTAAGTGTTAAACGCCCCCCCCCCTCACTAAAATGAAGGCTGTAAAAGTCTTTGTGGGAGTCCTATACACGCAGTCACTCCTCCCCTGGCGAGGGAGCTGAAAAGATGCCTCTCTCTTTCTTTCTTTCTTTCTTTTTCTTTTTCGTTCTTTCTTTCGCTCGGATTGTGTTGCTCTGAGCTGCAGTCTCCGCGCGATGCGTGCGACAGTTGCCATGGAGCAATTGCGCCGCCTCGAAAAACAAAAACAAACAAAAAAACACTACAACAAAATTCAAAACCTAGTCAAAAACAAGAACGAACAGAAATAAACAATTCTGTCTCTAGTGAAGCGGAAAATAACGCAGGCAAAAAAAAAAAAACGCCAGGCGGACGTCGATCAGGACCATGGACAGTGGATTGAAAATTTCAAGGCATCTACCTGTATTTCGTGTAGTTTATTGTCCTCGTGAATGAGGCTGACTTCCGATGAGAGAAGTGAGAACGATGAAAATATAAATGTATTGACATTTTGGGCAACAATGTTTGCGCAAAATAGCAAGCAAGCTGTTTTCACTTCTATCTTTAAGTTGGGGTTCAATTAAAGGGACAACCGTTCCTGTAAACCAGGGGGGTCAAACTTATTTTAGTCGCGGGCCAATTTGGAGTTACATCTTCTTTCGGAGGGCGGCCCGGTGGCCCAGTGGTTAACGTGTCAACCTCACAGTGCAGAGGTACTAGGTTCAATCCCCGCTCCGGCCTCCCTGTGTGGAGTTTGCATGTTCCCCCCGGGCCTGTGTGGGTTTTCTATGGGTACTCCGGTTTCCTCCCACATTCCAAAAACATGCATGGCAGGCTGATTGAACACTCTAAAACGTCGTCGTCTCTGTATGCCCTGCGATTGGCTGGCAACCGGTTCAGGGTGTCCCCCGGCTATTGCCCGAAGACAGCTGGGATAGGCTCCAGCAGCCCACCCGACCCTTATGAGGATAAGCGGATCGGAAAATCGATGGATGGATCTTCCCTTGGAGGGCCGTTATGACAGTGAAACCACAAAATTATTACTTGTCCACAACAAATAGATTACTAGTTTGGAAATCAAAGTAAATTATAATATTTTTTTCAATTATTGTTCAAGTGAGTGTAAACAGGGGAACAAAATTATTGCAAAAATCTCAACGTTACTTCTTACACATGATAATTTGACATTTCGGTACAGATTTTAACAAGTTGACGCACATGATTTGCTTTCGCAGGCCGCATAAAATGACCTGGCGGGCCGGATCTGGCCCCCGGGCCTTGAGTTTGATACCTGTGCAGTAAACTCTTATTTCTTTGTTGTGAAATACAGGAAGCCAATTTTCATGACAGCAAAAGTTCAAATATTTTGTTGAAAAGACCAACTTAAAATGTTATCAAAGCTTGTTGCCTTGAAATTATGCGTTCACCCGACATTATTTTTATTATTATCATTATTTTTGTAGTGCAGCTGGACTGGTCACCAGGCAATGACAAAGTGCATGTAGACAAACAAGTACCTTCACTCACATTCACACCTTTCGACAATTTCAAGTCTTTAATGCCATTTGACTTTTGGCAAGAGAAGTGGGATACACTCTGGAATATTTCTTTGTTTCTATGTATCTCGCAAATTAGCTGGTGACCAGTTAGTAAATGTTTTTACACGTTTCCCCACAAATGAATTGAGCATCATAGACTTTAATAACTAGACATTTGCAATATAGAATGAACTAGATGAATGAACTAGAATGAATTGAATTTCTAATGGGAACTATGTGAAATTTTTGGTTGAAAATGTTGAATTCTGGGAAAACTGCACATTTTTGGAACCAGTAAAATAATAGCTTGCAAGATGTGATTTATTTATTTATTTTTGGAATATGAATTACGTGGAAGTAGTTGCATGTCAAAACAATGGGCGAGAGAGAAATTGGAAGAACATGCTTTCAGCATTCACACAATTAATGCACAAAAAAGGAAGAAGAAAATCACATTTTAAGTTTGTAAACCCAAATTGTTATTATTATTATTATTAATTTATCACAGAAAATGGAAAGATGAATTAACCCAGCACATTTTTTGTCCCAGGTGGTGACTGAAGAGCGCACCCTAACAAATGGGCACGTCGTCGGTACAGCAGGCGAACGTGTAAATGACGCTGACCAGGCACAAACTCCCAGGCAAGACGGTGCTACCCGTGGCGAACACGCTGTCGTCAGGTACGGTGGCCTGCGTGACGTTGTCAAAGAGTGTCGGAGCGGGCGTGGGGATCTCCCGGACGCTGAATTCCTGCGAGGTGGCACGCCAGTCGTTCAAGCTGAACACCATAGTGAGGTTCTCGGCACTGTTGACCACCGACAGGTCGCTGAAGTTGGCCCAGCAGGAGCGGAACAAGATGGTGGAGTTGCCTTCCAGACCGTTCACGCTGGCGCCGGTGGAGTCCTTCAGGCTGGCCGTCACCGTCATGGTGGTCACACCCACCGAGACGCAGTCGCCCTGGAGGTCAAAATTGTTTGGAGCGGTGATTTGCGGTGTGTCAGAGTGGAACGCGGACTCCCTCTAGTGGTATGTGAAAGAATTGCTGCTTGAATTTGAGTGTTTTGAAAACTGTTTTTTTTTGTTGATTTCTTTTACGGTGGAAAATACAGGTATCTCTTGTCGCAAACTGATTTAATTTTTTTATGTATTCATTGTAGTTATTTTAGTTTTATTTTGCGTGATTTATTTTACATTTCTATTTTTAGTTTTTTTTGTACATTGTTTTCATTTTTCTGGCATTGTTTTTTTTAATGATACATTTTCAAATTTTATTTTATATCTATACAGACGTGTAATATTCAGGATTTTTGACTTGCATTTTAGAAAATGTATTCATTTCTTGAAGTAGGTTTTAATTTTTTTGTTTCGGTTTTTTTTTCAGTTTTAGAATAGATTTTTTTTTTTTTTTTTGCTAAATCTTTAAAAATTTCCCCGCATAATTTCATTTTTGTCCAATGTATTTTTATTTTAAATAAGTGTAGTATTTAGGAACAATTACATTCTTGTCTTGTAGTTCCTGAAAACGTATTTACTTCTTTTTCGTAATTCAAGTGTTGAACTATTTTCTTTACATTTTAAGAAATTACTAAAAATTCAACAGTAATTTCACTTCTCGACCAGCCTCTTCAAGAAACGACTTTCTTCAGGTTGCCGATTGGCAGTATCGATAGTCGTCAAGAGTTTTATGGAATTTTTCAAAAAGTGAATGTTGCTTTTATCGAGGGGGGCTGGGGTTGAAGAGTAAATACATGTAGCGGCTCACTTGTTGGTCCACGGCCATGACGCTTGGCTGCTGCATCAGCGGCCCCACGTAGTTACCCGCGATGGGCTCCTGCACCACGAGCAGCTTCTCCACGCTGGACACGTGGCTCACTTTCGGCTCCTCTCTTGTCACTTCCACGGAGGCCTCCTGCACGCCCAGGCCAAGGTATGATTTCCCTTCCTGTTTTTTTTTTTTTTTTTTTTTTTTTTTTGTCATTCACAGTGATTTTGGTCTTACTTCATTCCAGCGAGGGTCCGAAGACGGAGGCGGGGGCGCAATCACTCCCACTGACGAGATGTTGAAGCCGATGGACTGACTGAGGTTGCCCGAGATGGCCGCCTGACCCAAATTGTCTGCAATGTTCTGCAATACCTTGAAATCGTCCTCATCTGGGGGCACAAAATCAGGAATGCTAAGGCTTCAAGGGTAACTGATATTTGGTGACAGAGTACCCACAAAAAAATAAAATAAAAATTCACGGGATTCAAATCAATAACCTCAAAACTAGGATGAAGACATGCTAACCAATTAGTCCACCATGATCCAAATCTCACCATCGGTGGTGTTGGAGACCTGCTGGACTGGCGGCTTCTTGATCTCCACCTCCACCGTCAAGCCAGTGGACCTCTTCCTCCGCCTGGATTCCTCCCTGATGATCTTGGTGACCCGAATCATGTTGGACGGGACCTTGAAGAAGGCGGCCAGATTGCGGATCAGGTTGTCACTAAAGAACTCGTCCTCAGTCATGGTGGGCAGGTTGAATGAGATGACGAGCTTGGGCGCCATCCGGATCTCCACGGGCTCCGATCCTCTCAGCAGGACCTTCAACATCTTGGAGGTCTGATCAAAGAAGTTGCTGCCCAGTGTGGAGCCGTTGAGCTCTGGGACGTATTGACCTGCAGGCAAAACATGTATATTTTTGACAACTCATTCAGATGACACGAAAGAGCCCAAGTGTGCTAGCTTAATGCTAAAACATAATGGGAAACACCATAGACAGGCTAATGAAAAATTAGCATCAATATTGCACAATTTATAAACCTTTGAACAACTTGTATAACAACACAAACACATGTTGGACACATGTAGACAAACAATATTACAAAAGTCATAGTCATATGTTCTTTATCCTCTGCGAAAAATATTAATGTTAACTAATATTACGGCTGCTTACTCGTATGTACTGTTCGCTAGTGGCCACACACACGCAGACATTTGACTCTATTTGATGTTTAATACCATCGTAGGTGGGTTCCTTGAGGGTGAAGTCGGTGTTGTCGTCATTCCACTCGGCATTGGTGGGTGCCACCAGCTGGTTGTCGACGTACACGTCCATCTGCTGCGGCTTGGAGTAGAAGACGGACACCAGCACACTCTGCAGGGAACCAAGCAAACACATAAAGCCATCAACAATCATCTACATACAGTAAATAACATCAACAATATTTGAAGGAAAATAAATTGCATACTTTTTATTTGACAGGAAACCAGAACATAATGTGGACATGCATACACAGAATGACTTTTTTTTTTTTTTTTTTAATGTACTCTGACCTCGTTCTCGTCGGCGTTGAGCATCATGAGTCGCAGCTTTTGAGGACTGGTGCTTGTGAAGAAAACGTCCACAGCGCGCCCTGTGGCCACGATGCTGTGGAAGAGGGACACCCTCTTCTGACACGTGTAACCTGAACACCAGCCGTGGTCCTGAGGGCCTGGACACACACACACACACACACACACACACACACAAACCTACTACGATCGGGAACATTTATACGCATTCACGTGAATCAAGTGGAGCAGTGACGTGAACAGCTGAACTTTAATTGAGGTTCCGCACTTTATGCTTCACAAGTCCCATTTTAGTTGAATTTGAATGTGACTGGCTCATTCTGAACACAGCCACATTCCAATTTGTATCTAAGTAACCGTAACTGAGTTATTTTAACGAGTAACTGTAACTAAATATCTGTAAATAACTAACTGGAACAATAACAATGTAACTCTATCAAAGTACCTGAAAGTAACAATGTAACTAAAGCAAAGTGAAAGAAACTGAGAGGTGTGGGGTAGTAATTAGAATTTAATTTAATGAGCGCAGTTTATCTCGGATTTGAAACTGTAACTGAGTAAGAGTTGCTATAACCAAATATATGTTTTTAAAAAAAGCTAATTATCACTATAGCTAAGTAAATAACTACAGTAAAATCAAAGTAAGTGAAAACGTCAGGGGGAAAAAAATAAAATAAAAAGGGGTTGAATTTGATTGCGTCATACTGAACACAACCAAAAGGGTGTGCACACGTGTGCAACCACCTTGTATCATATTTATTTTTACGACCCCTTAGACCAGTTCCAAATATCCATGTTCATTATTATTATTATTATATTGGGGGGAGGAGATTGTAAATGACGCCTAGACTTACGTCACTGAAATTTACCTTCTCACATGAGAAGCGCAATGCATTCTGGGTGATATTGCCCATTACCTGTTGGCAGTCTGAATTACTGCGCCAACATGGAAGAATGTGTCCAGTGCTGCAGTGATTGTGTGCGTCTCTGATCCACAAGTGAGTACACTAAATAGTAATTGAGTCGTTTTATTTTGTCTATTTGCCGTTTCTGCCTAGCTAATTTGATTGACAGCTCTCTGGGACAGCTCTTTGGCATCTCTCTTAAATTCGCCAAGAACCTAATTAAGTGTCTTACACGCAGCTTGCGGATGTTAATGTGGTCTTTTCACTATGTTAAGCGTGTGTAGAGAAGCGTACTTGATGTTTATTGTTATTTTGTGCTCATGTGGCACGGAGAGTCTGCACTAAGTTTGACGGTGTGCACTTAATGGGCGCCGCCATTTTGTGTCGCCGGCTGGAGAGCGGTACCGCGGTGTTGCCATAGTTACTCTGAAAAAGTAACGGACTTTACTGTTTACGGTACCTGTATTTGGTTTTCAAAGTAACTTAGTCACTTTATTTTACTGCAAATTGGTGGCATTTTGGTGGCTTTTAAAGGAACTAAGTAAGATGTTAGCAGATACAGATAACAAAAAACGACAAGTGGTTTTGCCAATGCCCATAAATATAAAATAAAGACAACTTTTTTGAAATCACATGAATGTTTTTATGTTCAAAAAAACGAGTCTTTCTGGATTCCACTTAATGTAAATTAGCGTCTTGTTTTTATTTTTTTAAAAGTCTCTCTGGACTTGACTTAATTGAAAAAAAATCAAAATGGAGTTGTCCAGTTTATAGGTCACATTGAAGTGATTTATCTTGGTCTCATTTTGCCATTTCGTCACAAAAAAAATAAATAAAAATAAATAAATTGTCATTTGCACAGGGCTGTGTAGACTTTTTATATCGGTTCGGATTCACTTGAACATTGTGGCGCTCGTACCGTTGATGAGGTCGATGTAGCCTTCGCTCAGTACGGCTACCGGGCTGAGACGTCGGGTCTCCGTGTCAGCGTCCAGACTTTCGATGACCAGCATCCTGTAGTTGAGCGTGGAACATTCGTACGCCTGCCAAGCACTCACGTACGTGCAGTTGGATCGGATCACGCCTGATTGCAAAGAAGATGCCGGAAATGTCACTCGGGAATGCCCGCCAGCTTGTCCAATTATAGACAAATATGTTTTCATTGATTGTAAATGGGCTGTCACTTAAATAGCGCTTTTCTACCTCAGGTACTCAAAGCGCTTTACACTGTTACCTCATTCACCAACTGATGACGCAGCATCGGGAGCAACTGGGTGTTCAGTATCTTGCTCAAGGCCACTTCAACATGGACGCAATGGCCGGGGGGATTGAACCACAAACTTCTGGGTTGGGAAACGATCACTCTACCACTGAGCCGTGAGTATTTGTTAATTTAATTTACTAATTTGATTTATGTCATTGTCACTTTAATTGAAAAAATGAAAAATCGAATTTAGTTCACAAATTGAATTGACTCATTGTAAATATAATATACAAATTAAATTGTGGTTTCTCATCTTTCTAAATTATTTGAATGGACCCTTTCATTTCCAAATATAATATACATTTTGAAATTACTTCACAGACTTCATTTAATTTACAAATACGATTGAATTTACATGTTTGATTTAATTAGTTTAAAATATTCATGACCTGACTGAATTCTTAAACGGAATGACCTTTACGCCATGTGTGGCAAGGACATTGCCTGACGGTTTACCTTTATTCGGGGCAATCTGCTCCACGGGGATGCGGGAGCCGTTGGGGTGGGTCAGCATGGCCTTGGGGATGCGGTAGTCGCCCAGCCCCCTCCTGGGGTCCCCATCCCACTCGAACTCGGACTGGGGAAGCACGCTGCCCACCGCTGACAGCAAGGAACCGTCCTGGTCGCGTAGCATAGTCTTCTTCTTGCCGTCACAGTCCATGTCCACACAGTCGGCCGGGTTCGCTTTCCTGATAGACACACAGATGTCACAAAGTAACACTTAAAATAAAGAGAAAACATGATAATGAAATTAATAAAGCCCCCGAAATAATATCATAGACAAACACTGACTTTGCTTTTCTTGGAAACATAACAAATCAATAAAGATATTTTAATAGTAAAATAATGATGGAAAAAATAAATAAAGACAAATAATTTGGGGAAAAAAAAAAAATAACCTGACGTCAGGCCTGTGGATGAAGATTCTCGCCTCCTTGGTGCTGTTAACAATGGTCAAGTTCCAAACATGGACGGGGTGCTGGAGGTCCTCGTTGAAAGGGTTGCTAATGAACATCACGTTGGTCTGGCCCGAGCACACGCTGCGGAACCCCACGAACGTTGAATCTGGACGGGGCAGCAAGTTGACACTCTTGTGGGGATACTCTCCCGTGACGAGTCATGCATCGGCCGTTTTTACAACTCACCAACCACTTCCATCAGGCCATTGATGGCATTGTAGTTGATGTTGCCGGGAAAGGGCTTTACCGGAGCGTTGTTGTGTGCGGACGCGAAAGATGGCCAGCAGATTCCCGATCTGCCACCTGGACACAAGCACAAACCAGGTAACAGACGTTTTTTTTTTTGTTTTTTTTTGGGACATTATATGTACCGTATTCATTTATATTACTTCTGAAATTCACCAATTGATAAGTCATTCAAAATTTGAATGTATAATTTGTTACCATTGATGGGCCTGGGTGCTCGATGGAAGTTGCTACTGATTGTGTTAAAGTCGTTGGCATCCAGTGTGTGGGAGCAGTTGAAGTGGGGGCTTCCGCCAACAATCACAGCATTCTGGGAAAAAAAAGCAGAAAATAAGACCAGGTCGTGGCGAACTCGTACTGTATTAAAAAAAGAAAAAAAAAAAAGAAAAGAAAAGCCAGGTGGTGTTGACGTCTTACCTCCACGCGGACCTTCTTATCAGCATACAAGTGGGACAGAGAGGGTGGCTCAAAGATCATGGGCATGATTCCCATGCCGTTGTCCACCAAAGTGACGTTGGACACCGTGATGCTCATGATGGTCTGGGAGGCATTAAGGAAAATGATGATGTCATAAATCCAACAGATTTTGTTGTAGCCATAAAACTTGAGGTCACGACTACAACCAAAGGACCAAGATGGAGTTAGCCCACTTTAGCTCGAAGTGGCTCAGTTAATGCAAGAAGAACATATATCTAATCAAAATAAACTATAACAATAACACAAGGTGATGAGTTTCCACCTGGAAGTAGATTCCATAGTCAAAGTTTCTCCAGATGAAGAAGTCGCGGATTAACGAGCACCCGGACAGCCCGTCGCGGTTCATGAAGACGCCGTAGAGGCCGCCGTGAGCCTCATTGTTAGACCAAGGCTCATTTCCGTTGGAGGCACCTGCACAAGATTACGTCACCTCTTGGTGGATGATTGTTTTTAAAATGCATATTTTGAAACGGTACCAAAAAAAAAAAAAAAGCCTTACCTGGACATGCCTCGCCATCAATGCGGAAGGCGACTCGCTCGTAACCCGCTGCTATGTTGTGCTGCATCACCACCTCCGCACCTTCATTAACCTGATGCCAAGAACGATCAAAGTGTAGGAAGGCTGGCTTTCTCTTTTTTTTCCTCCAACAAATACCCTCATGAACCTTAACTTTAAAGTGACATTTTGGACCGACCTTGAAGGCGGCGCTCCAGTCATAGTTGAATTCCTCCCTTCTGTCCTGGTACGATCCGGGCCACAAAGTCATGGTAACCAAGTTCCTCCTCAACATGATCCTATTCCCCCACACTCTGATCCCTGGACCAGGACCATGACAGATGATTAAAATAAAGACACAGCAGCTCAACTAAATGAAATGTCGTTTGTCCGTACCGTCGCCCACGGTGTGATGGATGACGTTGTCCTCGATAGCCAAGTCGTCTGTTCTGAACACGCCGATGGCCGGCGAGAAGCCGCTGTGGAAGGAGCAGCCCTGAATAGACGAGTCGTTGGCCTGGAAGACAATAGAGTCCCCTTAAGTATGCTCAGCAGGTCTACCGAATAAAAAGACGATGGAGCAGACAAAATTTGCATGTACCCTTCCCAGGCCGATGAAGGCCACAGAATATCGCGGGTCGTACTCATCAGTCCAGCCTTCCTGACCGGAGTGAAAGAACTCTACGTTCCAGAGTTGAGCCTTGCCTAGAAGAACAGTTAGACTATGAGAGTAAAAGTTTCGGGACAGGTCTTTCACAAAATCAGTCAACCGATTCCAGTTCTTCTAAAGACATTTCTTTTTCAAGAATACCTCTGAAGTCGATCCCTTCCGAGGAGAAGGCGCCGACTAGCATACGGGCACCAAATGATTCGGCAAACATGTTGGCATATTCGTCGCCGATGATCTTGATATTTCTGGTCAGCAGGCCGACGTCTGCTGCCAGCTTGTAGGACCGCAATGTTCCCTCAATTGAGTGAATTTCACCTGGAACGGGAGACGGAGGCAAAACTGAAATCTTGATTTTAGACATTTAGCGCTAATTAATATAATTGACACATGGGCAAAAAATCTCAGCTGTTGTAATCCTTTTGTTAGATCTGGGCATTGATCTAATTGCTCCAATACTTTTGGAGGGGCAAGAATACAGGCCTTTAAAACGTCTTAAGATCGGCTTAAGTTGAATGGTGGCAACTGGAAGTTTGATGTCCAAATGGCTTTTTATTGGTCATTTTTTTTCATGGAGAGAGACATTCTCTGAGAGATTGTGTTCTTTCAAACCAGTAGTCCTCGCTATCAAGAATGAGAACAGTACTCACCTCAAAGTAATGTCCCTTTGTTTGGAAATTGGAATGAACTGAAAACTTGGCTTTCGAGTACTGAAAAAGTGGCCAACAATGAGCCATTTTGTCCCCAGACAGGTAAACCACTGGCTGTTCGGCAAACCCGTCAATCACCCGCTAAACCTAGCAACAACAACAACCCTCTGGACCCCCTATCAGATGCAAATTAACCACCCTCAATTTTAGAACTGAAGAAGCAATTTGGATTAAAGGTGAACCATCTTCAAGAACCAAGAGTCTCATATCCCGTCTGCCCCCTTTAAAAGCGTGTAATCGTGGTTATTTAAAGAGTTTCTGCGTCAGCTGACCGACGTGAGTGTGGCTCAGAGGACGGTTCAAGGTGAGGACGCGGCCGTCGGCGGAGACGACAGCTATCTCTCGCTTCTCTGTCTCCCAGACGCTGTAGCTGGTGGTAGAGATGATCACCTCGTCTCCAGCCTGCCCACGTGTGCATACGTACATAACTATAACCACATGCAGACTCACAAATTGAGAATGAACTTTTAAAAAAAATTGAGCCGGACCTTCCAGTCGACAGGCTCCATCAGGGTGAGTGTGCTGGACCCGGCGTTAGCCGTGGTGGCGAGCTTGGTGTGATACACGCTGTGGTGTTGTCCGTAAAGCTCCAGGGTGCCAAACACACTCAGTACCTTGGATCCCTGGTTGGGCCCATTTGGCAGAGGCCAGTCAGGGGTGCTGTGGTTCCCTCTGAGTCTGATGTGCAGATCCCCAGTGAAGGGTTCATCCTTCCAGCCTGCCAACAGCCTGCCGCCCTGGAACCCAAGCACACATCGCTTCTATCAGCACCGACTTGATGGTCATTAGAGAGATTCCAGCTTTGACCCTTACCTGAATAAAGATGTAGACTGCATCAATGACAACTGTGTGGTTCTGCGGCACAGCCCGCGACAGGCGACCGGATGAGCTGTTGGACGGTTGTGGGACCTCCAGGACTCCCTTGATTATCAGTTTGTTGAGGGGAGGCGTATTGCCGTCCAAGACCACCCACATTCCTGTGGATGGACAAGTGACTAGTCGCACTTTGGATTGCCAGCCACAAATCTCGGCTTGTTCCGTCAAGGGTTGCTAGTGCAAGTCACTCCCATAAATTTTGGAATTTGCAAATCTTTCAATACAAATTTAATATTACCTGATGGAATGAGCACATCTGCCCCCTCTTTTGGCACACTGAAGCCATTTTCAGCCGAGCTCTCCCAGAACGATGTGTTGGACCACAGACTGCAAAGCACACAGACTACAATGCAATCATGACCATCATGTAGCTGGGGAGTGCTAAATGTTATCGTACATGAAGTCGTCAGGCCGTTGGGTGGGCAGTGGGGCGACGGTGGCGGGCGGCGGTGGGATGCAATTGTCGAAGAAGCATCGGTAGACCTTGAAGTCTACCGCTATGTCCACTGAGTTACGATCCACGCTGCTGCGACGCTTGCGCTGGCTCCTCTTCCCGGACACTGAATGAATGGACGCATACCGATGATGAGCCTGATTTCGAGTCAAATTCGCGTATGATCAAAATTAGCCATGGCCTAACTATAAAATGTCCTGTGGTGTTGAGTGTGTTTGTACTTGGACAGACGTTAACGTGTGTGGTGTATTCTCCATTACATCACACATAAGAGCTGTAAGTAGGCAAATGGCAATTTTTCCTCATTACATGTGGGGTCTCCAAATTGCTTAAGATGTTTCCCCACATGTACACTGGTGTATACTTTGGAATGGATAAAACAAAACAAAAAAAACAGTCCTCACCCATATAAAAGAGGTCTTTATTGTCGAGGTACCAGTCGCCGTTGTGGTTGGTGTCGAAGCTGAGGGGCGACGATGAGGCGTTCCTCTCGTCCAGGATTCGGACCTTATTTGGATTCTGGCTGAAGTTGTGGTGGATGATCACAAATTGATCTGACTGCGAGACAGAACGAATCCTGGTGAATCAACCCACAAGCCAGTGCCATCATCGTCACAGACTTTTGGGCTGGTGTACCTCAAAGCCGTAGAAAGTTGCACTATAGGTGATGTTTGTGAGTTGGTCAGCCTTATCAAAGTACATGTTGTACGTGAGGCCCGAAGGTAGAATGCCCATCCAGCCAAACTTGTGGGTCAATCTCTTCTCCAAGTAGGGGATCACGCTGCTGCCTTTTAAAAAAAGATATATTATTACGCATCCCTGGAGGTGTTAGCACTGAGCTGGGTAGTGCTCATCATGATATTTCTGTATGATCCTGGTATCTGTATGCAAAACGTAAGTTAAAAAATAATCAAAGATATTATCAAGAGCGGCTTGTCTATGTGATGTAATACCATGCAAGTTGTTGAATATGAGATCCTTGGAGTTTAGAGAAGACGGTGTGGGATTATTCAGACCCACACGATGAAAATTGACCGTATGGTCGCACACAGCTGCAGGGAACACCAAGCTGAAGTCCGGGCTCTCGGAGCAATGCGCCAAGTCAAGGAGGCCGCTCATCGGAATGACTTTATGGTTGATATTCCCTGGAAAACAATGTCAATGCGATGTCAAAGAATATTCGCAAACTTGACGTGAACAGTTGCCAAGGCGATGGTTCTCAAAAATGATGGCATATGGTTTTAAAAAGTGCATAGCTACAGATGGGGACTGGCACACCAATAAAACAAACACAGCAATGAAATGATTTTTTTGGGGGAGTGGAGTGGTGTAGTTCTCAGTCGGTCAATTTGCTTTAGGTATATGAGGACCCTTTTGAAAGTCTCTCCTCATGAAACGACCCATAAGTTAAGACGAGAATACCTGTGAGGGAGCCGTCCATGTCCACCAGCAGCACCTCATGCTCCCACCTGAAGGCGGCCTTGTTGGGCGAATTCACAAACTGCAGCCCACTTAAGCGGACAGCCCAGCCACCGCAGCGATCCCCGCATGTTCCGTCAATCGTAGTCACCCCGATAGCTGCGCAGGAGTCACGGTCAAAGTTCAAGAATTTGGTGCCGTCGACACTCATGCCATCAGCGAATGGCGTGATGATGCCTCGATGCGTGCAGTAGTCGACGCCTAATCCGAGGTCGTCCACGTGGCCAACGATGGTGGAGTTGAACACCCCAGCTCCGCCGTCCTCCCCAAAGCTGGTCACTGCCCACGGAAGGATGAGTTTGCCTTCTAGCCCGGCTTTCTCGTTGTTGACCGCCAGGAAATCCACAAACTGCACAGCGCCCACATTGACCCACTCAGCCCCTTTCTCGCAGTTCCAGGTGGTAAGGCTATGGAATTTGGCGGGTTTTGGGATAGTGGAACCGCAATCGCCATCCTTCATGGGGAAAAAGTCCTGGAAGATCCAGAGGCCGAACCAACCTTGAGAGTGCACTGTGTTGTTGTGGAACTCCCCGAGGGGAACCTTCTTCTGGCAGACGTTCGGGTCGTAGGAAGGGCCATCAGGGTGCTCGTGCATGCGGTACCAGAAGCCAAAGTGGGTGCCTCCTGCTGCGACATTGTGTCGAATAATGTTGTTGGGATTGGTGACCCAGTAGGCGGCTGGGGTGATGTCGTCATTCAACAGGCTGCTGCTCTGCCTGACAAACACAGCCAGGTTGTACTGCAGGATGTTCTCCGTTTCAATGCCGTCTTCAATGAAGAAGGCGCCGCCCATGATGTTGAAGATGACATTGTGCTCCACCAGGAGCCGGTGGGTGTTGTGGATGGTCACGGCCCTGTTGAACGTCTTGTGGATGGAACAACCGCGGATATATGATTTGTATTCGAGGTTTCCCATCAGATGCCAATGAATAGGGTAGCGGCCCAGCCTGAAGGCCTGTCCTGCATGGTAGATCTGTGTCAAAGAACCAAACCATGTCAAAAGGTGAAGGTTGAGAAACACTGCCCATAACAACAGGTTCCTTCAGCTCAGAGGAAAGTTAAGTGGCGATATTTAAGAGGGGTTTGTTAGGCTCAGTATACGTTGCCAGTGCAGTATTTCTCGCAAAGTAAGAATTTGTAAAAACCCCTAAAAGGTGATTGCTATAAACCTCAGGCTTCCATAATATCGTGGAGGGCTGCGGTAGGTGAAACGTTATATACAGAATTGAGTGAAGACCGTACCTCAACGTAGGTCAACCTCCCAACGGCAAGACCCTTGCTCGGTCGTGGGGCGTGGAACATGATTCCGACACCAAACTCATCACTGCCCGCCTCCTCCCCAAATTTTCCTTGGAAGCAAGTTTGGGTGCTGAACTCTCCTGCACACAGTTGCCAGTTTCATGAAAAAAAAAAAATTCTCTTTCGACCTGACTCCGCCACCAAAGCAAAACAATACCTGTGTTGAAACCATCTGCACAAGCCTCGATCTTCTCCTGCCAGTCTATGTTTTGGGAGCCTCGCACCACCACGTTTCTGGTCAGCAGACCCACCTCCGCCCGGGCCTCAAAGACCGTGCCATCGGGCAGGGTGACGGATACCCCAAGGTGGGAGTACTTGAGGGGTTCGGTCAGGGTGACTGTCTTTCCATCGGCCGACACGCTTGCGATGATCTTGACTTCGTTTTCTCTCTGACTGTGCCTGGAAGGAGACAGGATGTCAAAGTCAAAGTCAAAGTTTATCGTACCCTTTGATCAAAAGACTACATTGAAGCAGAAGTGGCAAAAGTAGTCACAACCTGCATTTTAAGTAGAAGTACAGATACTTTTGTGAAAATAAAAGACCTGTAAAATTCTGATTCAACTCCGGTACTTGGATAAATAAAAGTAAAAAGCACTGACTGAAATGCAATCCCATTATTTTTCTACATTGTGCACCTTCTTGTATGTGCATGCTCGCCACAAGAGGGCAGTACAATGCAAACAGTCATCTCGACCAGAAGATGGGCATAGTAAGTTGCACTAATATTGCGGAAGTTGTTTTTCACAAAGGATAAATAACATATGCTTGTGAGTATTGTTCATGTTACTGCACCGTTTGTGTTCAAATATCTGTTGTTTACAAGACCTCAGCATAAATGCCAGTTTCCTTAGCCCAGCGAAGATGTTTTGCCTTGTGTGTTAACACTGGTAATCAACAGATTGAAGCCTCTCGAAAAATTGTTAATCTTTTTTGATCTTGATGTTGATATCCGAAAAGTAATGAAAGTCAACATCTACCTGTGGCCGGTAGAGGCAATGACAATCTCATCTCCAGCTTCCCACGTCACCGCCTTCATTAGAGTCAGCGTGGAGGAGTTTACATCCACGGTCTGGGCCAGGTGGGTCCAGACGACTGGAACATGTTTACCTTCAGGAACAGAAGGAAAAAAGGACTGTTTTACAATTGGACCAGAAGCTCCTCAAAAAATTCCGAAGAACACACATAAGGGACAAAGGGTTCCCTGTCCACTCTTTTGTTTCCCTACCATGCAAGTCCAGGATGCCCTCTCTGATGGCCAGCGTTTTGGCGCCATACACAGGAAGTTCGGGCGAGCGCGGGTGTCCATGCAGCGTGATGATGGCTTTGTGCTGGAACGGCGCCTCTTCCAGGCCCACCTGCAACCGTCCGCCGTCAGTGATGAGGATGTTTTCTGCCTGCAGCTCAATGTCGGCCTCGTCGAACACCAGCGTGCCACCTGAACTCAAACAAGCAGCTACTTTAGTCCTTACAAGGCATTGCAATCCACGACTGTCCAAATCTTCCTTGACTTCTTTCCAAATCTAGTTATTAGTTCATTAATGTTCACTCTGAAACCAAAACCCCTGCGGGAAACCTTCAAAACAAGCTTGTCATAGTGGCTGAATTCCTTTTTAATAAGTCACCTTGAATTAGAAGCATTTTGAGTACAGGGGTGCTGGTGTCCAAGAGGATGGTTTGTCCTTTGGTGATGATGGCGAAAGCACCTTTCTCCGGTGGATGCAACCCGCCCCACGTGTATTTCGAAGACCACACATCAATGTAGAAGTAATAGGCGTTGTCCTAAAGCAAAAGTCAGATGACAGATGATGTGTTCCAGACCTACTCAGGATAGGTGAAATTGGGTAATGAATACAGGCTTTCAAAATAATGCTGATTTAAAGCTAAGTTTGGTTACAATTTTGAGATACAGGTATACTGGGACTTGCATCACTCTCCTGCAAAATGACAAAAATGTAGTTCTCCCATTCCTGTACTCAGTAGCTGAAATAAGAACACAAGTACCATCTTGGCGATGCCCTGGCCTCTGATGCCGACTTGCACTGTGGTCTCCTGAGACTGACGCTGGTCGCCGGTGACACACACAATGTGCGTGTCATTGGCCGACTGAACATCGCACACTGATCCTGCGATGGTCACGTTGACCTCATTCAAGTTGGGGCTATGACACAGGAAGTCGTTAGTCGGTGTAAACACCAGATGAATTTAAGTATTGTGTTATTCAGCATTCCGCTTTTACAAATGTAATAGCCTGTGATGAACATGTGATGTAATTTAAGATGAGGACTTCATTAATCCAAGTGTGTCCTGCCATTGTGTTAAGCATGTGGTACATGAATAGGGACCGTTCCCGTGGCTGCACCTGAAACCTGAGCCGCTGATGGTGAGCGTGGTGCCTCCGGCGGTGCCTCCACGCCGCGGCGACACCTCCGTGATCACGGGCGTGAGCTGGGTCTTGTACGTGAAGCCATCCGACATGTTGACAGCAATCAGCGTGTTAATTACAGCCACCGTGCAGCTCGCCTCCGAGTTGGTGTCTGAATGAAAACATCACAAAAGGATGACAAGAACGTCTCCTCATCCGTGACGCCTTATTGTCATTGTCAAGGCAGACGGCATTCCTGCAGTCTGGTCGATCATATAGAATGGATTTCACCATATGTCAAGTGGAAACCCTCAGAGAACCAGCACGTTCACATTCTTTGGAATGATTAGCGGTTAAATGCATGAATTGCTGACAAGACAAGCTGATGTAAAAAAATGCATTCGTAAAAACTCTACCTGAGGCACTGGTGCAATTTAATAAAGAGCTCCTGTTGTCAAATCCTGCCTTGAATTGTACTGTGAGACAATATATGATTGTTCTACGGTATATTGGGGCAGTGCGGTGCACTAGTGTTTAGAACATTTGCCTCACAGTGCTGAGATTTGTGGTTGGTAATGGAAAATGTCATATTCATACCATTGTTGAATGGAGACAGACAGTAGAGGTGCGTGGATGTGGACGCTTCTCGGTTGATGCTGCATTCCTCATCACAGATCAACACGATGGAGTTGAGCGGGTCAAAGCCAGAACCCTGGATAGTCAGCGCAGCCCCACCGCCAAAACTACCTGGAGAGCAGACGAAACAGCCATATCAGCGCTCTTTGGTTTGCATCGGGTTTTCCGATGTTAAATGCTTACCCTCGTTGGGCTGAACGCTGACAAGCGTCATTTCATAACTGAAAGTGACGTTTGACCGAGCATAACCTTTGATGTGGTGGTGCAGCATGACAAGGTACTCTCCCCCTGGGTTGTCCCCAACGTTGCATTCCACCTGGTTGTCCGTGAGCGTGAGGTTGTTGCAAGTTACGCCGTTCACCGTGATGGTCAAATGCATCCTGTCGGTGCCAAACCCTGACCCAGTCAATGTAATCGCTGAACCGCTCGGACCTGGGTTTTAAAAAGTCCAAGGGGCGAAATGTCAGGTTAGGTTTTGACGGCTGGATCTTCAAGACCAGCGGCATCACGCTTACCAGTGGCAGGACTGATAGTGCTGAGGATGGGAGTCTGGCCTGCAGAGTAGGTAAAGTTGAGAGGAGGATATTCCACATCTAAAACCTGGATGTTGACTAAGACCTGTCCCTCGTCGTGAGGAGGCATCTGGCACCTAAGGCTACCGGGCGTCACCTCCTCAATCTCACACTGTTTGCTGTCGACCATCACGCTGGTGTTTCCCGGGAGGAAACCATTCCCCGTAATCTGAAGCCAGGTGCCCCCCTCCAGGCTGCCCTCACTTGGGCTCAGTGCGGCATGAGCCTGGCTGGTCAGGGTGACATCTCCAGTCGCCAAGCCTTTACTTCTCACAATAACTTGAATGGCATGCTCGCCCGCAGGAAGAGCTTCGACCATTGCCGTAATGACGTTGTCAACAACTGCGGTGACTTGGAATTCGATGCCCCTGGCGAAAACTGCGACATCCTCAACGTCGGCGCCAAACCCTGCGCCGGAGATGGTGACATTGGTGTCATTGCGGATGCTTTCAGGAGAAATGGCGGTGACGTTTGGAGTGATGGAAGATGTGTACAGAAAGGAACAGTCTGAGGAACAGGAAGTCTGGATACTTCCCCAATGGAAAACAACATCGCCTTCATGTGGCTGGGAGGGGACGCTGTCACAGACTACCAAGGTGTAATTCATTGACACCACAGGACATGGTTCTCCAGCAACGGTCAAAAGCCCCTCTGAGAAACCAGACCCTTGGATAAAGAGCCGGGTGTAGCCGGTGTAGCTGCCTTCAGAGGGCCATACCGAGTCGACAACAGGCAAAACGACAAAGCGGCGCTCCAGCTCCTTAGCCACGGCGATGACAGCGTTGCCCAAGTTCTTGACTCTAACCTCTATGGGTAAAGCGACGCCGATTGGCAGACTATTGTTGGCACTCAGCTGGCAGAAGATCTCCGAATGGGTGCTGTTGATCACCTCGCAGGGCTCATCCCCCACTGTCACCTGCACGACACGGTAGCATGTCAACAAATGATATGCTTCATCGGGACATCAATCTCTTGAGCCGCAGTAGTTCTTACACTGGGTTCCACCATCAAGGGATGTCTAAGGAGGAAGTGTAAAATGCCACAAACCTCTAGAGTGCAGGTCACATTGCTGAGGCCGTCCCCTTGGATACGGATGACCTGGTGGTATGAGCCCTGGTTGGGCCAGATGGAGTGGACAGTGGGGGTGAAGCAGGCTAAGGTGCTGAAGGAAAGGCTGTCCGATGATTGGTTGGTCTGATTGCAGTCCGGTGTGGCGATGCACTCGTGTGTTGACCTGGAGATGCGATGCGACTCTGGGCGGATGACAAAGATGACGACTCAGGATCTGATGCGAAAACTGAACCAGCACGTCTGCCGTCAACCCCCACCGATTCCTGCTTTGTTATTCATAAATTCATCTATCTACAGCTATTCAGTTAAAAAAAAACAAAAAACTAGATCACATTTAGTTGCACATTCTGTAATGCCCCAAGATGCTTTTACAATTCCAATTACAGTGCTCTGTACAAGACTGGGTATAAAATGCCTTCATACTGCCTGTCACGTGTAGGGCGTCCAGACCCCCGACTCGGACGTTGACATCCTTGACGCTTGTGAGCCGGGGCTCGACTCTCACAGCACCCCGTAGCTCCAACTTGTTGTTCTCGTTGATGTACCCGCTGCTGTAGTAATACACACCGGGAACGGTGAAACGGTAGCCGAAGTAGCCTGCAGGGAGAGAACAAATAGGTCAGGTTCTTCTTTGTAAAGCATGGTTTACTTTTTAGATCGAACGGTGTCGGGCTCACCACAATGGAGGTGATATGATGTACTACAGTGAATTGGAATTATATTACAGCAGACGGTGGTGCGCCCACACCTGAGGTGCTTGGGATATGGGTGCATGGCTTCTTAAGACAATTTCAGATGGCTGCACTGGAGGATTGTTGTGTCGGGGTAAGCAGATGCACCAAGGTATGCGTGTGTCAAAAGATTTGGGATATATACATGTAGGTAAACACAAAAAAGTGGTTGTATTGGGGGGTGGAGGGTCATGATGTTGTAGCAGGTGCTTGGGTTAAAAAAGTGTGTGGAAATCTGTGTGACATGGAGGATTTTTTTTTCTTCTTTAAGAAACTGCATTATTTACCATTCCCAGGCTTTGGCTCTCCACTGGAGAACATCACATCATGGTCGTCACTGGCATCACCGGGGCTGGGAACGTGGTGGACACCGATACGAACGGTATTTTGGAACATCGGTACCGCCCACCTCCACAAAACTTTATCTCCAACCTTTACGTTGATGGAAGGGGGATCCCAAGAGTATC
This sequence comes from Hippocampus comes, assembly GCF_001891065.2. Lineage (NCBI taxonomy): Eukaryota > Metazoa > Chordata > Actinopteri > Syngnathiformes > Syngnathidae > Hippocampus > Hippocampus comes. The sequence continues at coordinate 249,281 of NW_017805452.1, forward strand.
CCTGACCGTGAACTGGACAACACAGAGACAAGTGTTGGTAAGACATGCCGATGGAACAGTATTGTTTTTCTATGGATAAATCTCTCAATTTTGCACGACACCAGACGTGACATGGGGATTTTTTTCCCCCCAAATTCAGTTTTTGTTATCATTCCGCCCACATCCTTTCAGCACATGTAAACTTACTAATGTGCAAGTTAGAACGAAATTGGCATTGTTTGCACACATGGTTCAATTTTGTGGCCACAATTACATTTTTGTCCCCATGTCATATCTGTGGCTCTTTACAATCTCATAATTATGGGATTAAAAAAAGATAATTAAGTAGTTGGTGAGAGTTTCCTCGCTCAGAGCACTTTCCGGAACGTGACTCCAATTGTGGTTGAGATTCCACTTGACATGTGAACAAAGAGAGAGGAAAAACAAACCTACCAGGGTGGCTCCCTTGGTTGGTAACAATGTGGGTCTCCTCCTGGGACTGTAGACGGCAGCGCAGTTCGTTCTCTGAGGCCACCTGCACCTCGCATTCAGATTCGCCTATCACACACACACGCACACGCAGACAAACAGTGTGACACTTTAGTTTGGATCCTGGAGTTGCGTCATGTCCAAGTTGTGAATTTAATTTTATTTTTAAATATGAGCAAAAGTTATGTTTTCTGAATCGTTAAAGGAAGGGTTAGGCTTAGCAGAAGATAAACATCATACAGCTTAGAGAGTTCTATTTGTCATCAAATTGAAATTAAATCTAAATGTGTATAAATTAAATGTATTTATTAAAAAATATATAAAATATCTTTTTAAATATACAGTATTTCAATTACATTATGCGGGTAATCACGCTTATATTGCTTACCAAAATAGACTTTGTTGTCGGAGACGTTTTGGCTGAAACCAGATCCCGAAATGGTGAGCTGGGTTCCTCCCATCAGTGAGCCTGTCGTCGGGGAGATGCCGTGGACTTCCAGGACGTACTCGATGCTTGCATCCAAGACATTGCTATGGAAACAAACAAGAGCAACCCTAAAATCCAAAATCAACCGTGTTTATTTGCCTTGAAAGGTAAAATGCATCCCAGGGCTTTTGCTATATGGCCTTAAAACAAAAACAAAAAAAGTCTGGTTTTAATTGAAATAATTACTGCCAATGTACAGTTCAGTTTTACAGTACTTTCAAAAACTTTTATTTGGTACAGTTTTCATCTAACTTTTATGTGGTACCTGGTCTGGGCGTAACCCTTGTTCCCAACCTGGACGTGCACGTCATGTAGGCCCGGTGGCAACACAGGCAGTAGGCAGGTGACATTTGTGGACGTCCACAGCTCGATATTGCACTCCACCTTGCCCACGTACACTCTGCTGTCATTGGCTGGCTCACCCATGTTTGACCCCAACACAGTGAGGACGCGACGTCCTGATAAAATAACCACACGCGCACGTGAGCTTTTTTTTTTTTTTTCCCCCCCACCAAACATGCCGTTCCTGTCACTATTGTTGCCATTGTGTGGGGGTAATTACACGTTGCGAGCGTGAGGTGCAGACTTCTGAAAAACACGTGGCAAGGTTACATCAGAAAAACTGAAGCGTGACACTTTTAACACTCGTCCTTTTTGAGGTGATTGGCAGCAACCAATGTGCAGCCTTGTGTGATTGTGATTTCTAGAAGTGGATTGTTTACCTGCTCAGGTGTATCATTACTGTAGATGGTTAATTAGAGTGTCCTTGGTGATAATTAACAATAACGGCAGGTTGCAGAGACACATTCGCAGCAGAGTAAATGATTTTTGAATATACACTCCCGCTGAACCCACCCACCACAAGACACTTGGGCTTGTGGTGTCTTATTGTTACTTTTTAAATCCAAAATTCTATCTGTATAAATTTCCCTAATTTGAATACATATGGAATTGGAATACAACATACCCAAATGACATGTGTTAAAAATAAAAGCACATACAAATTTGAAATAATATAGATTCAACTGGGACCAGAAAATCGTGACGGAAGACTATCGTCATCTGTGAATTGTTTGTTTAGTGTAGATTTTTGTTAATGTCTGACAGAATTCATGTAACTAAGCACAAAATTGCTCTTACCAAAGACGGTGGTCTTGGCAGGGCTCAGGTCAGTGATCTGAGGCGTCAGGGCAAGGTCAAAGGTGAAGGTGTCATTGGCCTCCTTGCTCATGCCACCGACGCTCACCGTGACTGTCTGCGAGTCCACACTTCCCTGAGCCACGCAAGTGAAATGATACATTTAAGCCACTGAGAACTACAGTGGGTAAATCATGATATGGATCAAAACCAAACAGTGCATGTGTAAATTGGAAAATTAAGAAACACTTGTAGTTTTTTTAACAAATCATTATGTGGATCAGCACCAAATTTTCAGTCAGTGGCTGTTTCAGGTATCTGCGATATGTGCTACCAAATTTATTAATTTTTTTATGTGAAAACTCACCGCTGGCGTTGTGCATTTGAGCTCTGTGGGACTGGCATGGACCACCTCGCACACTGCGCCGCCAACGGTGACGGTGGCGTCCCAGCTGAAGCCGAAGCCCGTCACAGTCAAAAGCGTTCCTCCTGGTAGGCGCACAAAACAGCCGTTAAGTCCTACCACTTCGACTTCTTTCGTTACCTCTGGCTGTGTGAGTCGTATCGCAATTTGAGCTTTACCCGCAGCGCTCCCAGATGTGGGGGAGAACGAGGAAACGATGAGCTGGTAGGTGAAGTTGAGGACGCTACCACCTGCAAAACGAGGACGACCCAGGGAGGGGAAGTTGATCCACACTGGGAAGGTACCCGCGCCAGCGCTTCCCAGTCGGCACACCAGGCGTTCAGCTGCAAAAAAAACCCGTCTTAGTCTCAGTTCATTGAGTTTTACTCGATTAAATGGATTCTGAACTGACCTGAGACTTCTTCAACAACACACTGGGCTTCTCCCACTTTAATAGAGACACTTTCATTGCTGAAGCCACTGCCAGTGACCGTCAAAAGGGTCCCCAGTCCACTGGATCCTGGTAAGGTTGAGCTTGTTCCATTTAATTTGTTTGCATTTGATCAGCAGTAGGAAATAAAGCTCATATCTGTAAACCTATCACATCCCAGAATCTCAGCACCCATCAATACATTTTAATTAGGATTCGAACGCCAGTTTCTGGCAATGAGGATGAGGAAATCACCTTGAGATGGGCTGATTCCGCTTATTACCGGTGTCTTCTCTGCCAACCATTCAAAGCCACAGTCTCCGGAACACTTCGAGGGAATGTCATTGATGTAAACCTCCACCTGTGAGAATGTCAGAGTTCTTGTGGAAAAGGTTTGGATTTGGAAGGCATCATCTCTTGAATTAGAAACGGAGTAGCCGCCAACGGTGATCATCCAACCGCAACCTGATTTAGGAGCGGTGGCGTTGTGATGAATGTTGGACTAATACCTGCGGTTTGGTCTCCCCGACACGGAAGAAGTCTCCCATCAAACTTGATATCATCTGTCCTCCTTGCTTTTTCTCTCGGGCCCAGATAGCCACATCCTTGCCTTGAAGCGATGAACCGTTGAGCTGCAGCAGAGGCTGGTCTCCCGGCTGTGTCAGCCACTCTACCACCCACTTGGGCCTCCTGCATGTTCCGCCATATTTGACATCAACCACGCCCATACCGGCAATTCCCTCCAGGGCGTACTTCAGGTCCTCTGCGCCGATGTCCACGGATAAACCTGAGAAGCAGCGCTGGTCAGCCAACCTCATTTCTCATGCTTCTACAAAGAACCGGTTCGACCTTCATATGACCAGCTCTCATATCAAATTGTGACTGGGCTAGTATTTCTAGATCGTCTGTAGTCCAGCTGGGCTACCTTCAATACGTTGTCCATGCATCTCCACGTCAAAAGTGCCATTTATGGCAGGGGTGGCTTTGTGGATGCGAGTGACGGTGATCCTTGCTGCCCCTTCCTGAAACTCGCTCATGTCCTCGCTACTGTTGGACATCTTCAAATAAACGGAAAGAAAAAAGTATTGAACCAAGGCACAATGATGCTTGTGGGAGCTCTTTTGATGAGTTCCTGTACCTGCAGGAAGCCAACGTCTATGAGGGGGAAGCCAAAGGTGCAGTCCAATGGTGTGGCTGTGATCTCATAGCAGATCTGTGAAGCATTTGACTTTGTCTCTTTCACGACAGAGATCTCCTGGAAAGCACGACCAGAGCCCTCAAATGGTGAAGGTCTCCTCTTGTGGGGAACAGCTATGGGAAAATCACACAAATACCATGGAATGATTTTCAGGCAACAGAATATGGTCGTTCTCAAAGCAGTCACCCTAAAACCTGAGCTACTTACTTTGTTCGTCCTGGACGGTGCGCTTCTTGCCGATGTGGACAGCGTCCACAAAGAAATCTTCCCCAGAGTCATCATTGTCCAAGTAAATTTCCTCAACAGTGTAGGCGCTTCCTTTGTATTCCGTCTGCAGAGACGTTTGCAGGTCCACGCACTTGTAGCTCCATCTGCGCAGAAATAAGCCAAGTCGTCATCTGTATTTTAGTCTGCTATAGATTTACTTGATGCTCTTTTTACTTACACGTGGCCTTTGGTAAAAACTATGTTGATCTTTGCAGTTGTTGTCTGAGTAGTGCCATCAGAGTTCTTATATGTAAACTTGACCCCAATTTCATCTTTGAGCATTCCCTTATGTGCAAAGCAAAGCTGGAAGGAAAGGGAACAATGTGGTTTTAATCCAGATAAGCATCTCGGTTTCATCTGTGCAGCCACAAATAAAGCACATTTACCATTGGATACAGGTTCAGGGAAATTTCCTCATAGGCCTCGCCGGATTTTTTGGTGTAACTTTTCTTAAAAAGAACCTTGGCGTTTTTCAGCGACCACAAACCGCAGAAAGCATTTCTCGTAGGAGTCCCTCCGTCGTTGACAAACTGCTCAATGTAAGAGTCAGGTTCAGGTCGTTTTCAAAATCAAAGTCTGATAAATTGCTTATTTCACCATCATCACTTCACTGACCATGGTATTGTCATCTTCGTAATCCTTGAAGAACATCACATCTCTTCCTTCCTCGCTGAGAATCTCAACGGGACATTCGGCCTTCATCAGGTCTTCCAAAACCGACTGGACCTGGTCATGGTGACCCAAAATTCCCGTTAGGTTTGCTGTCAGCCTGAGCAGTTTGGAGTTAATCCTGGAACTGACCTCGAAACCGCTGGCATTGTAGGGAATGGGCTTTGAAGCGACCCCTCCCCAGAGCAAGGTGAAGGTTTCCATGTTGCTCCTGCCTTTGGTCACCTCGGAAACGGTGATGTTGGTGTACAGGTCATGACTCTCGTGATAAAGGGGCTTGAAGTCACCTGAGAGTCAAAAACTGGGGTGTTTCGACTGTTGACACAAGTCCAGCGCAACTCTTAGAGAAAGACTGCTCACCTCTGTCAGAATAGAAGGTCACCGTGAAATGAACTCCATCAGCGTCCTCGTCCCTGGTAACTTGGACAGAGTCTGGTTTGATCGACCACAGGTTGTTCAAGGCTCTCTCCACCACAGCCGCGGTGGCGCTCACCGCGATCGAACCTTAAAGGGATTTAAGATCATTCATTTGATGGATCATCCTTTGGGAATGATACACGGATCCTTCACAACAGCTTTGTGGCTGGTCGGATTTTGACAGCGCATCGAAGTTACCAGTGGTTGCGCCTTCATAGTGCAGACGGAAGTAGACATTTCCACACTGAGAGCCGATGCAGCTGCTATTGACGCTTACTTTCTGTACTTCTTTGACGCCATTCGCATTGCTTGGCCATGACTCCAAGGTAATCATCTGGAAGATTCCACAAACCGGTGTCGGGACTCACAGAGATCCACTTCTTTTAAGAAATGAGACGAACCCTCCACGCACCTGTTTCTCATCAAATGCCTCATACTCCACCAAAATATGCTGCACTTCGTTGACAGCATCGTTCGTCTGGGCTTCTGTAAATGGACTCTCTGCTCGGAACATGGCCAAGTTGATTCCAGCGACTCCGCGATATTCTTGTTGCAGAATTTCAATGTAGTAGCTGCAGGAACAATGGAAAGAAACTAGAACTTTACAGCTCTTGTGAACTTAGAGAGAGTATTGTGGTATTCAGTGGTTGGCCATGCATTTCGTAAACTGGGCCTTCAGTGGTGATTTTGCTGTCGCCAAACAATAATCTTGGGCGAATTTAAAATGTGATTGGTTCAAGAAGTCGTCCCATTGTGACTATAGTTTGTTACACCTCCCAGCACTTTTGATTCCGAAGGCCTTGGGCAAATTCGATTGACATGGCAGTGCATAAGAGGCTGAAATCTGACTGGACAAAACATCTGTTAGAAGTTCGGTTGTAAATGTTGGCCGGTGATTCTGATGACCCACCACTGTTCGTATCAATCGGTGCACTTACGCGTTTCCTTTCTCGAGCGTCATGATATCAGACTTTTGCGATGCGAGCTTTGTGTAGTCTGAGACGTAGCTCGGCTGATAGGCCACTTGGACCTAAAGGGGTGTTTGTGAAACAATTGTTTTGAGGAGGAAAGATGAGGTTTGAAGAAAAAAAAAGTCATCGATGTGCTGTATATCGTCATGCCTTGTCCTCTGGGCGGCTGGAGTTGCTGAAGTAAAGTTCGCAGCGATCGTCGCAGTTGAGGTAAATGGTGTAGTTGCCGCTAGCCGGTGGCACAAAGAAGCCTGTGGTTCTCGTGCTGAAATAGTCCAGTTCCGGCGCAAAGTTGTAGGGCAAGGAGTCGATCCACTGCTCCCAGTAGCCTTCTTTGCTCTCGTTGTAGCTGCGTATGTCGCCCAGTTGGGAATGTATTGTGTCGTTCCACACCTGCATCTTCAAGCCTCGGCCACCTGGGTTGGATGCCGTACGTCGAGAAGTAGATTTTATTTACGCTATGGAGCACTTTTCACAATGAGCATTGATGGGTTTGACTTTGCTTGTATTTCCCGTTTTGCTGTCTCTGTCCACTCACAAGTCACCGTCACAATTTTTTTTTTTAACCACTTCGTTTAAGGCAGTCGGAAAGACCTCAGGCCATCATCCTTTGACTATTTATACGAATATCATTCTTTTGTCCGTGGCTCGCCAGTTGACATTGGACCAGCTTTGCAAAATTGTCACCTGGCAAACTGTTTTTCTGTCCCGACTGCAGTTCATGCCAGTGCGAATCTTTTGTTTATTTCATACTGCCCTAGGATGCGGTATGGGTCAGGTCACGCACTCCCCGTATGGCTCGATGTCAAGTTTCTTGAAAACGGGGTCTGTTCATCACAAACCACACTGATGAAAACACCTGACTCCTACAGCAAGCATTTATTTGCACAGACAGGGAAAGGCGATCCAAAGAGCTGTCCTGGAACTCCGTGTCAACAAAAGCTCAGTTCGGTAGATGCTTTGAAGATCGACTCAAGTGTTAACTGATCATCGCTATCTTTCACTTCAACAACTTGGAAGTCAGTACCGGCAAAGCGCTATCGCTCTTCGAATCATCCGTTCAGTCGAGCTTTTGTCACTCCTGAGTTCCAGTGCAGTCCTCCGGAAAGAGTCTCCCTGCTTTGCACGAACACCTCCTCTGGTATTTTAATCAAGGGTGGTTCTAGCAGGCCTCTGCTGTCAAGAGCAGGTACTCTTTCGGTTGTTTGAACACCGTAACAACCTTAAGACGGTGCTTGATGCGTGACTTTCAGAGGCATTTATCATCTCATCTCATTTAGGCACGAACACAAAGGATCAAAGTGTTGATGAGCGATGGTGAGACACAGTGGCACGTATAGCATGTCTTTCCACATGTTTTAAATTCTTGGAGTGGACAGTGACGAGGTGGCTGTGGTAATAAGCATCGGAGCGTCTCACCCGGGTAGACGCTCATGCCGTCGCCGCGGCTGTTATCCGTCTGTTGCTGTTGTGTCACGCAGGTGATCTCGTCGTCACGCAGGCTCTTGATTTCACACGGTTGCCCTGTGAAAATGTTGAGGAGTGGGGCATGGATTTTTTTTGTACCGGTCAGTTCAAAATGACTTCGTATGCTATCAGGCGAACGACATACTTGTTGTGACATATTTGCATGGTGGTGTACTCTTTTGTTTTGTTTTTTTGACATGGCAGAGCTAAGTGACCATGAAACGGTCTCTCTAATCTGCCAGAAGAATCTGTGCAATTACCATACCCATCTTCTTTTCCATTGTTGCCAAGTACAGTATGTGCACCCGAGGATTATCGTGTTGCGTGCGAGCTCACAGACAATGTTTTCTCCTTTTGTCGTCTTATGATTGACACACAATGTCTGCTGAGGCATCGTCACGGAAACAAGGGTAGGGAAGTGAGGCGGGGGCGGGGGTTGGGGGGGTTATTTGTGATTACCTCCCACGAGAACACGCGCCGGAAGGTCAGTCTCGTCGAAGAAGTGCCCGTGGATGGTCACGAGAGTTCCGCCCATGACACTGCCGGCGGATGGCGTGATATGCGTAACCTCTGAAATGCAGAACACGGTTTAGTCGTGATTCCGATTGTTTGAATAACTTTAAATTTTACTTACCCGCAAATGTCTGAAACATGCCGAGGTGTCCAGTGGCTGAGACCTTGAAGAGGTTCTTGTCCGGTAAACTCCTGCATTTAAACATGACTGCGTTGTGACATTTTAATTTAAATGCAAACCGGAATTGTTTCGACTTTAATAGCTCAAAAAAAAAAAAAAAAACAATTAAAATGTCTGCCTACTGATATCAGCACCCTGGCCATAATTTAATAAATGAGTCAAACTATGGTTAAAATGAATTCCTTTATCAGGTCGATTGGTATTTTTGACATGGTCAGTACATTTGTACATGCGTTATTCAGTTCCTGAGTGATGGCAGTCCTATTAAACTATCAAAGTTATTTTCTATTAATATTAAAACAATGACTTTTCCCCCTCACCTGCCATAATTTGCATCCAAAATGTAGCTCATGTTGTGATGTCCTGTAGGAGGCAGTTCGGGAAAAAAATTGTTAAAATTGACAATACAATTTTTTTTTTTTTTTTTTATCCCACACTACCAAACGCTAACCCTCTTTACCAAAACACACACACAAAATATAATACATTTTAGTCAGCTACTGTAACTTACCGACATAAGTCCCTGTCATTTTGCAGCTCATATATCCCCAGACAGAGGTCTCCGAATCAAGTCTCAGATTATATCTTCAAAGACACATATGGTAATTCAACTACTCACAGAAATATAAATATGTTGCACATTGTAGCATCTGCAGCGACTATGAAATACATTTAATCAATTTTTGTGTGTGTGTGTGTGTGTGTGTGTGTGTGTGTGTGTGTGCGTGTGTGTGTGTAATACTCACAGTTCATCAGAATCCGTTTTCAGCAGCTCACATGGCATCCCCTTCATGTAGGCCCTGCGTGAAGGAGGATTTCACGTTCTTCACGTCAATTTACAAGGTAGCAGAGGTGGCACATGCATGTTACGTTTCGTGTTGCTTAAGAACTAGCTAGGGTTAGGTGGACTTTTACGCTATCAAAAAAAAAAAAAAGTTCCCTTAGCTTTGCCAACGATATAAACTAAGCATCCATCCATCCATTTTCCTAATCTGCTTACCCTCACGAGGGTCGCGGGTGTGCTGGAGCCTCTCCCAGCCATCTTCAGGCAGTAGGCGGTGGACACCCTGAACCGTTTGGCCCCCAATCGCAGGGCACACATAGACAAACAACCGTTCGCACTCGCAATCACACCTAGGGACAATTTGGAGTGCCCGAACAAACCTGCCATGCATGTTTTTGGAATGTGGGAGGAAACCGGAATACCCGGAGAAAACCCAGGCACTGGGAGAACATGACACTATTTATCAATCACCCATTTAGGACCATGGGACTGGTTGTCACCTGAGAAACCTGATGTTCCTTCCATTGGAACTCAGCGCAGTGTTGCTGCCGTAGACGTCTGTGAAAATGCGTCCTCGCACTGTCACCAAGGTCCCTGCGGCAGATGATTTTCCATTTTTAGCAGTTCACGCAGTGTGCGAGTGAATGATTTCAACAGTTTTTTGGTGGGGTTTTTTGGGTTTTTTTTTTTTTAGATTCAGGATGTCACCTGGAAGACCGCTGACGGGACTGAGAGACTGGATGGTTGGTGTGTGATACCATCTTGTCTGAAGAGGACAGTGAGATATTACAAAACACCATTAAAAAAAAAAAAAAAAAAAAAAAGAAGACAGATGATTTTATTTGGACGTTAGGAAGTCTTACGTAGAAGCTGCAATGGTATGACTTGATATGACCTCTGCATATGTCTTCATCAGGAATGGGAATGCCGTTGATGCTGACACGGACCGTGTACCGGTCACTCGGCATGGGTCTGCCAAGAAGATGATGTACGTGGTAAAGTAATACGACTACAGTCTGGCTACAAGGTGAATGATTTCTATCGATATCCATAAATGTATTTAAGAATAAGAATAAGAAAGCCTTGGAGAAATTCCCAATTTACAGCAGCAAAGTTATGAAAGGAAGAAAGTAGAAGAACAAAAAGTATCGGAGCTGCTGTAAAGGCAGCCACTCTCGCGGCGCCATCTTGAAGTCATAATAACATAACATAACATAACATTTGCTGACAATCTCAGTACTGTTGGGTTTATCTTTGGACTCCAGATTTCCCATGTGGCATTTGTGGGGTACAGTGTACAGAGTGTAGGACGTCGCTGGAGTAATTGGGGGAGGGAAAAAAATGCGCTCACACAGGGGGAGAACATGCATTGAGATTCGAACGCCGAGCCGCATGACTGCATGGCAGATGTGCTAACCACGACTTCACCGCGCTGTCCCTTGTTTTAATTTGTACACCCTCATTTTGTTTTGCTGTTGTTGTGGTCTATACCTGGTGTAGCACATGATCTGGTTGCCATGCGTGGAGTCTCTCTCAACATCACACGGGATGGACAAAGTGTCCGACACCAATGTCACGCGGTTCCCAAATGTGTCATTTTGGGGATTGAGCTGGAACTGTCCTTCTTGAGCGAAACCTTTTTTGTGGACAGATGAACAAAGAAAAAGCCGCGTTAACCGTAAATGAAGTATTGCAATGCCACACTTGGAAGGGGGGGTGGGGGTGGGGGGGTTACCTTCTCCCGTCAGGGTGAGACGCGTCGCTCCCTCTGTGCTCCCTGTATGCGGTCGCACGTTATCCAGGCGCTGAGCGTCTGAGTAAAACATCACAGTATTTCATTTTACATGGTCAAATTTTGCAGTCGTAGTGAGAATAGTGCGATCATTTTCACTCACAGCTGCAGCAGCAAAGTGCGAGGAGGAGAGCCGCCGGTCGGACCGTCATCCTTTTGTCGCTGCAGCATCAGAAAAACAAAAAACGTCAATAAATTGAAGTAAAATGCGATAAATACTCAACTCTAACGCTCAGAAAGTATTTTTCTCACCTGTTCCCAGTCTCAAAAATCTTGAATGTCTCTTAGGGTCTTCAAGAAAAGAAATGACACATACTTGTTGTGGAGCGTTTTTTTTTTTCCGTTTTGTTTTGTTTGCTGTGGTGAGTGGTGGCTCTTTATGAACGTGGCCTCACTTGCGAAATAGTGGGCTGAGCCCGCAGGTGAGCTTCCCACGCCCAGATGCTCGAACCGCAACGAAACGGTACTGAGACAAAAGAGCTGTCAACTGGCGATGGTGTGTGTGTGTGTGGGGGGGTGCGGTGTCACGTGTCACACTTTCGCCGCAGCTATTTGTAACGCTACCTGGAATTGTTTTGAATTATAGAGGTAAAAATCACGTTCTTGAACAAAAGTCAGGCCAAGGGTGGCCATTTAAGCTTGTTCACCAAGCCATTACATGAACAAGAGTCGTGTCACAGTTGTTGCATTTGTTTTGCGTCGTCCCCCACCCTCCACACCCCTCTTAAAATATCACTAAATAATCGCTGGATTTATTTGATATTCAACAGTAAAATTGTTCAATCCAAATGAAGATTGTTAAATGTACAGGGTTGTCAGTAAAATCTGGACGCATAAGATAATTGGCAAAGGAAGAAAGAATTGATGATGACATTGACTCAATGGTTAATATTACTTGAAATGAACTGACTCAATGAATAAGGAGTGAATGTTATCAAAATGAAAGACGATGTGGATTTGGTGCATCGAGTTCCCTAAAATGTTGTCAAACAGATCAACCTATGCATTGCAAATGATGGAAATCATATTCGAGGTGTTCTTTGAAGGAAAAGTTGGGATTCATTTTGAAATTGTTCTACCAAGAGTATGCGCCCAGATTTTACCGACTTCCTGTGCATTTATTTGATGACATAATTGGAGTTATTTTTAATTTGTGTTTAAAAAAAAAAATCTTAAAATCATTTCTGTCAACATTTTAACTTTCTAAAACAAAGCATTAAAAGAATCAAATGCTTTAACAAAAACCTGGTATTTGACCAGGAGTGTGTAAACTTTTTGTAGCCACTGTCGGCGACATACTGATTTATCTCTTATGTAACTTCAGCGGCTGTACCACGGGAAATATAACATGACATCTTTAAGACGCCGTGAAACAAAGTCGGCAGCATTTTTGTCACGTTGTCGCTGTCTCTGCCATCAAAAAGCGACAACAACCAACGTGATGCGTCACTTATCTGCCTGCGTTGAAAGCTATATCATTAGTCGGGTGTCAAAACAAAAAACAGCAAGCACTGATAACCAAAATAGGCATGACTTTTATTTCTTTTCTCCAAAAAATGCTTGTATAACAAACTAAAACAAAACAAAAAAAAAAATATATGAAACACATTACAAAACAACACGATGTAAATGAACCTTAGTCTGGGTTTTACCTATGGATCTATCTTGCTAGCTAAAGTGGGTTTAAAAAAAAAAAAAAAAAAGCAGACTGCAGAGTTGTTGGTCACAAGGCCGCATGTTGAGCTAGAAATGCGCGGATTCTCTGCAGGAGCTCCTTTTTCACGCTGTCGGGAACCAGTGCTAAGTGAAGGAGGGAGAAAATAGCAAAATTGTTAGCTGAATAGCATAATTGCAAATTTTTATCTCACCATCAAAACTGCAATGTACAACACCAATGTCCTTGCTAAAATGTATTTATTTTTGTCTCTTTGCAGATTCTCAGTCATCACGGCCACGGTCATCTGACAAGGTTGAATTATTCTTTTTCTTATGAAAATGTTCAAAAATGATTTGGCTTTAGTTGAGATTGCAATTTTATTGAAATTATAGTTACTCACTACTTTCCTCCCCAAATAATTCCATTCGTAAATGTATTACGTTTCATGATCGGGATTAGTTTTGAGGGAAAAGTCATTTGTTTTACTTTTTTTGAAAAACCTTGAAATATGGTAAAGAGCTTTTGACATTTTTGAGTAGCTTTCATGGGCCAGTTAGAGTAGGAGAGCGAAGATGGGTACTTTAATATCTATTAGACTTTTAACCACAACTTTATATTTGAAATATAATAACACTGACTGGCATGTATTCTTTTACCTCTGGGGAAAAAAAAAAAAAAAAAAAGACTGATTACAATCTATAACATAAAATCTACATGTACTGTGTCATACTGCCCCCTGGTGGCCACTTTGTGCACACGTGGAGCAGCAGCATAATGACTAATGAATTATGACCAATCTTTCCATTCTATTCAATTATAATATTACTGTGTGATTTTATTAGGTACAACACTGTGGAGTTCTTTTTTTTTTTAACTAAAAACGTTACAATTTTTGGGGTGGTCTTTTATGGGGGCTGTAGTAGTTGATTTGCGATGTGAATGTTTTGATCCTGTGATCTCTGGATCACTGTGCAATCAACGACAGTTTCAAGGAACCATGTTAGTATTACGACTTCAAGATGGCGCCTTAGTTGGCAGCCGTCTGCAAGAGCTCTGCTTTTTTTTTTTTTTTTTTAAGTCTTTTTGGTGTTTATGGTGTTTGTTGTCCTTCGTCTGGACCCTTTGTGGACTGTTTTCAGCGTTTTGGCCATGACATTCGAGAAGAATCTGTGCTTGATTGTCACACCTTCTTGGCAGCACACCATGTACCAGTACTTGTGTTTTTTGTGCCTGTCATGGGCAGCATTTTTTACATCCTCGTTTTGCTCAGCGGAGATGTCTGCATTATTGGACAAGTCTGCGTTGGTGCGTCTCGATGAATGGCTGTTGGAGCCGAGGATGAGGAGAGAGGAGCCTCCGCGCATAGCGCAGATACGTATTTGAAACCGAGAGTCGCTGGTTGGAATTGAAGTCGATACAAAATTGACAGGAGAAGTGAACCAATTTCTTTTATTGTCAATGGACGCTACAGCTTCTTGTTTACTCTCAAACTTGGCTTTTAGCCGACGTGTGAGACGTCTCTGGTCCGCCGGTGGAAAGGAGATTTTGATTCTCTCTTTCATCTATAACTGCTTCAAACAACAAGGCGTGTGCAGGAATAGTTGTTACGATTGTATGATTGTTTTATGTTATGTGTTGATTTTATTTTATGTTAACTGTTCTGTAAAGCGCTTTGTTACAGCTGCAGCTGTTGTGAAAGCGCTATATAAAGATGTATTACCTCTGCCTTTTGGTGTGATTTCGTTGACGAGGTCCTCCACTGTGACATGGTCGAGGCCTTTTTCTCGAATCACGTCTGGACACACGGGATGCAATGTAACACTTATGAGGTGGTCAGTTTCACAAGTGTACACAAAAGAGGCCCGATCACAATTACTACCTTTGCAGTGTGCCTTAAGCTGATCCTTCCAACCGCATTCTACCAGCTTTGCCCTGAGCAACTCTTTCAACCTGCAGAAATGGCAAAAGTACTCACACAGGTGGAAGTACAGACACTTGTGCCACCCCCCCCCCCCAAAAAAATAACCCACTTGGGTCAAATTAAATGTAGTTATTCAACTCCTTTAAGTAAAGTAAAAAGGTGGTCAGTAAAATGACTAAGTACAGATACTCGTAAAATCTACTCAAGTACAGTTGCAAATAGTTTTTTTGTAGGCTGGCACATTGGGCACAGTTGTACAATCTCACTTTGAATTGTGCAAGTATACATAATTTTGTGGCCAAAAGAGTGTATAAAATGTCTTTCTGAAAAAAAAGAGAAAAAACGCCCGTGATTGTTGGAAAGGACTTCAGTTTGCTCACCGCTCCCTCTCGCCCATTTCAATCAGCTTCTGGTTAATAGCAGCCCTCATCTGTGAGTCCTTGCTCATGATCTGATGGGGAATAAAAGCGAATAAGCACGTACGAACATATTTTAGTGAGGTAAAAGAGAGATGGATTGTGAAATTTTTCCTTGGTTTACCTTTTTACTGGATGTGATCTGCTCGGGAGCACCTTGTCCCTCGTTCACAATATACCGGCAAAAACACGGCTGGAACTACTTTGTTCCGCTCCCGTGGTCCTGTTCGATAAATTCGCACAAAATGTCATACGATAATTACACTATTTCATCTGAATAATTTGTTAATTAAAATTATATTATCACCCGCCGCAAGTCCGCATTGGTTATTTTTTAATTAAATTATACTGGCGCCTCAACTTCCCATTTCTGTTCGCTGTTATAATATCCCCGGCCCGAAACAAAAACCTCTCTCTCCACAAGTGCATAATAACGTGCCCTTTCCTCCCTCTCACTCCAAAAATAAAATAAAAATAACCTTGGCTGTTGAAATATAAAACAAACGCCATGACCACGTCGAATTATACCCTAAAGGTAAACAGAGAGCTGTTGGACCCAAACTTCGAGAGTTACCGGCTATCCTTGGACGTCATACCGACGTACAACGTTGAGCTGGACGCTGGTAAGCTTGAAGTTAGCTTGAAATTTTCGCAAGGCACACACTACGCAATTATGTCATGTTGCACAAAAAAGAGCTTCATAACTACTAGATACTCATATTGTGATTATTTAAGTTAACGATAAAAGCGTTTTAATACAACCTTAATTTGCTAGTGACCGTTTTAAAAGTAAACTACGCCAAATTATAAATCTGAATTGTCCATTTTAAATGTTGGCCATTGTTGTCTTTTAACCTTAATATGTCTATAATTGCAGAAATAAATTTATAAATCGATTCAGTATTTATTTAAAGTAGTGTGTACGATACTGCAAGATTAGTGTTACTCTGATACCCAGGAAATTATTGCCGATATTGTATTGATAAGTTTTAATAATTTAGTTTGAAGTTTATTCATCATGAAATCTGAAAATCTTTTCACGGCCTCCTTTGATTATTTTTTTCTTCTGACAATGTTTATAAGTAAAAAGAAAATGCATTTTATCCTCATAAAAGTTGTGGTTCAATTTCTGTAAATATAGCAAGTATTAAATATCCCCATTTACAGTTAATGCAAAGTTGTACTTAGATTCAATCAGACCTGAGCTGTATTATATCAGTACTGCATAATTTCCAGTAGATGTTGTCATCTTTACTACACATATCAGTGTGATGACACTGATATTTATCAGCATCACAAACAATGTCCGTGTTGATGTTACTTGGTTAGATTTGCTCTCCACCCAGTGTCATTTTAGCGCAACATGTTTGTGAGAAGGCAACATGTTGGACAAGTGGTTGGCATGTCGGTTTCGCATTTTGCAGGTTCTGAGACCAAATCCAGATTGATGTTGTGATGTTCTTGCTTCCATCATACATTCCAAAAACACGCATTTTAGCTTCACTGAAGTCTCTACATTGTCCATCAGTGTAATTGACTGTGTGTCTATATGTGCCCTGCAATTAATGCCTCACTTGCGTCTTCCTTCGTTCTTGTCTAATTTAGATTGGCTGACAACCAGTCCTGTCGTTCGAAGTAAACTGGGATAGGCCCGTTTTCTCCACAACCCAAAGGAGGTTGGATGGATGTTTGTGGGACTCATAATATGAGTCGAAGTTAATTAGATCGGCCTAAACCCATCATTAAACCTCTAATCAGGCCTATTAGGTGACCAAAAAGTGGCTCATCATGTAAATTGCACTATTTGTCCAGCTTGTGAATAGAGGTGCTCTTTGTGATGTGGCCACATTATCCTTTTTTTGTCAGGCTGGCCGATATGGCTTTGTCATAAAATCTCTACTTCAGTTGCAATTGATTTTTTTGTCCCCGTATGACAATGACATCATCTCATGATCAGAGCATGAACGCCAAGTCCAACTAGTCCAAAAAAAGGTAATGTGCGATTTCAGATATTGTCCAAAAATATCACTTAATAAATAAATAATATATAAATAATAAATAAGGTGTTTATAAGTCTTTTTTTTTTGTGGGGTGGGGGGGGGTTGCAAAAGCTGGCATTTCCCTTGCCTTTCTTCTCCGCCTGACCTTTCTGCTCTCTCGTTTCCATGCAGCCGTGGAAGAGGTGGCGTTGAAGGATTGCCAGTACACGCTGGAGCACATGCGTGCGTTTGGCATGTACAATTACCTCCACTTGGACCCCTGGTACCAAGACAGCGTGTTATTTGTGGACTGCAAAGGGCGAGTGCTCAGTCTCACCGTCACTTTGGTAGGCCTGGAATGATGCTTTTTTGTGTGTGTGTGTGTGTGTGTGTGTGTGTGTGTGTGTGTGTGTTTGTGTTTCCTGGGCACAATCCTCCACTCTTGTTCATTTTGCAATGACGATTCGATGCCTCTGTTCACCAGCAGGTGGTGACCAACAGCACCACATGGCTCAAAGTGCTTTGTATCTTTCATTGCACCCATGAACAAACAAGCAAAGTGGTGGTCAAAGTTTTTGGGCTGAAGGGCCACATTTGAGATTCAAAACAGACAGATGGGTATATGATGAGTATATGATAATCTATTTGTAAGATACTGTCACCCTCGGGAGGAAACCTTCTGTGTACGTATTTGGTCAAGTTCAGGGTGTACCCCGCCTATTACCCGAAGACAGCTTGGATGGGCCCCAGCACGCCCGCGACCCTCAGGATAAGATGATCAGATAAACGATGGATGGATAGTTTCTAATGTCTCATTTTTGATGAGCACTGAGACTTACGACCCGACTAGATAGCTGATAAGACAAGTTTTGTTTTCAAGATGAAGCTCGGCTTGTCTCTTGATTGGCACATCGGCTGCACACTTCACACAGTTGAACGATGTTCACCCGATTTCTTGTTATGTCCCAATCATCATTGCCGCGTGTGCTTGCATGTGTGCGTGTGTGTAGTCACGTTTGCGCCACAGATGTGGATGTGCAAGGCCAGTTTGCCACGTAAAACTCCCGGGACCTGTCGCTACGGCAACGGGAAGGACACATCTGTCTATCACTAAGGAGTCATGCAGGCTCGGCTGTGTGTCATGTCGTATTTGTTGTTGTTGTTTTCCCCTCCTTGCTTCTTTGATTGGCTCCAAAGTGGAAGTGTGACTTCAATTTTTGCACTTTGGAAGTAATAGTAACAAGAATAGAAATAGAGAAGTTTTACTGATTTTGCCGTAATTAATCATGTGTTGTATTAACATGAAATGAATTTGTGTGTGGGTAATTGAATTAAAGGTATTTTTCCTATTGTGCAGAGAAGCCGCATCTCGCAAATTCCATTTTTAACCAAAAATGCAGATGGAAAAATGTAGATTTATTTGAAAAATGTACAAATACTTGGAAAACAGTCAAAACATTTTTTTTGAGGAACTGAGAAGTTTAGAAAAATACAAAATGAAAAAGAAACATTAAAGGCATACACAAATATGATATAAAGGTACAAAAAATGTTGGGGGGAAATTACAAAAAATGTAATCAGAAAAATGTTTTAACTTCGTAGAGCAATAGTACAAAAGTTGAAGGTAAAAATGATGATGTAAAATATACAAATATTGAAAAAGATGAAACAAAAATACAGTAATTGTTAGATAACAGTATGCTGTAACCTTGCCGTCCTTTTCTACGGTCGGCGTCATCTTTCTGTGTTTGTTTGCTTTTGCAGGACACAGTGCTGGGCAAGCCAAGAGAGGTATTTCGCCTACCACCCGAATGGAACCAACGCGAAGACCGCGTGTGCCCCTCCCTCAACCTCACGTCGGCCACCTGGGCCGCCCTCTCTGACGGCGCCGGGCGACTCTACCTGCTTCGTACCAGCAAACGGGGAGACAGTACCCATGGAAAGTGGGAGGTTCGTATGCTTGCTTGCTTACTTCGTATCCTTTCTTTTTTAGCCTTGGTTGCTCTGAGTCCCGCTCTCCTCTACTGTTGTATGGTATTCCACAGGGTTCAATTTTGGAGCCCCAGCTGTTTTCATTGTATTTGCTGCCTCTGGGTTCCAATCTTAAGAAAGCATGGTATTTCTTTCCACTGTGATGCGGATGACAGTCAGATCTAGACAGTCAATCTGAGCAAAAGGGACGCGTTCGCTTTAAGGCCACTTTTGTCCTATCTGGAGGAAATCAAGGCCTAGATAGCACTGAATTTCTTGTATTTCAATGAAAAGAAAACAGAAGTTATAGTGCCTTATCTAAGGCCATCAATCACAAACTTGGATTTCAAATTGGACCAGCAAATTGGTGCTGTTGTTGAATTCAGCTTTTTTCATCTTCGGTGGCGAGCTAAATTTTGAAACTCGTCTTACAACACATTTTATTCTATGCCTTTTGACTCAGCATGAGACTCGGCGTTGTGTGTTTTATGTTTTTTACTATTTTCATGATATAAATGTGTTGTTTTAACTGTCTTTGTTGTTGTAAGTCAAAATTGTACTCCATCCACAGCACTTTGTTTGCAGCCGTGGTTATTTTAGGGTGGATATAAAAAGCTTACACACCTGGGGTTTAAACAGGATGAATCAACTTTTCTTACCCACTGTTATTTCGAATCATATCAATGATTGATGTAAATAAGGGACTCCAATGGGCTATTTGCATTTCCAGCCGCTGTTCACAGAAGACCTGGGCGAGCCCTTCATTGTCCTCCACAGCCTGGCCCACGTCCAGGCGGGCACCCACACACTGGAGGTCCTGCTGCTGCGTGTCGTCAAGGACACTCAGGAAACAGCGGGAAGTGGATACTCGGTGACACTTGAGTGGATCACGGTCACCAACGCGGCAGGGCAAGGTGTGGGCAAGAAACTGAAATCCGTTTGGCTGCCTTGTTCATTCCAGAGGTTGGCGGCCTTTTTTGGGGCTGGGGGGGGGGCCGACGTGTTTTCAGCCATTTTGTTTCAAAGTGGTCATTTTGGACATTTTCGGGGATCATTTTGTCAGATAAGCCAACAAAATAAAAACAAAAAAATTAATTCTCAAAACTATGTAACTAAACTGTATAATTTGTTTTTGTGCCAAGCTAATATTCTTCCACTTGCAACTACATGCATGTTCCCATTAATATCTCTTTGAACTCTCCATCACATGAATTTTTTTTTTTAAAACATGGCTACTGGGGGCTTGTAATAACGGATAACTTTTCGCACAAGGCGTGGAAAAGAATTACAAAGTGAAGAAGAGGTGCCTCCTCCAAGGAAAGTCGGTGCCTCATTACGCCGCAGTGACGCCTCGGGGCGACGGTCTGATGGTGGCGTCAGAGAGGCCATTCGACTTCACGCACGTGGACGGCAAGCCCCTCAAGCAGCCGCAGTCGGCGGCGGATGAACAAGCTATGGAGGTGGAGAAGGCAGGTGGGTAGAAGACAAGCTGTTTTGTTTTATCCATGTTCAATTTGCTGCGATGAAGTCGTGAGCATAGTCACAGCAGGCGAGGCATCTGACATTTTCTTCTCTTTGTGATGGTCGAATCGTATTATTCATGCCTGACAGTCTGTCATTCATTGCATTCATACAGACCACCGTCTTTTTTTTATTTCTATGCATTTCCAGCTTTGGGAATACAGTAGACATCCACCAATTCACCAATCACTATTTTTCAGTTCATTGACACAAAGACAGCTAAGCTATGGCACTGTTTCACATGAGTACATATTTGCAAGTACAGAGCAGCAGGCCTACGTTTTGCACTTTTCCAAAGCTTCGATGTATCCCGTCCGCTTTAACTCGTCTCATAAGAGTCCACCAAGGATCAAAGAAATTACTTTTTGCCTGCCAAGCGTGCACTCGTGGCGTGAACCAACATCAAATCACAAAATGTGAACGAGGGCCACTTCACCACCTCGTACTTGAGTCGCAGGCTGCCTCTCGCTCAAGATTCCGAGATGCCAAACAACATCCTCATTCTTGTCCTCCGCTGACCTGGTGAGAGAAAGCCACCCAGAGAAAGAAATGCACCACGGCATTCCTACCTCAGGTCAAAAGATTTGCTCCCTGGTGTCACTCAGCTGCCAATGATCGGAGAAAGGAGGGGGAAAAAAAAAGAGCATTGCTAGCGCCTGCAGGGAAAGCTTGACGACAAGCAAACTGAACCGAACATTCCCGATTAACGGCAGTTCTGTTACACAAGCTAATCTTCCAATTAGTCAGAAATCGCTTGATGTCTGACTAATTGGAAAATTTGCCTGAGCCCAATCTGACTAATTAAAACAGAGCAGCAGTGACAGAATGGCTGCATAATGTGTGATACGTCGACTACTGCCAAGATCATGACACAAATGGCAATATCTCATACAAGAGTGGCAGTCACACGCAGTAGCAGGATTTTTTTTGATGGGGGGGGGGGGCTCGTATAGAGGAGTTTCTTGGACAGACTCAAGTTGCAAGGTTGGCTGCTCATAATCAAATATGATTGCAAGTGCTCCTCAAAACAAGTTTTGAAGTGCTAATTATAAACACTCGATGTCCCTCGCAATCCAGATCCCGTCTACTTCTGGCAGCAGACGTCAGACGACATCACGGCCAACGTGCGTCTGCCTGAGGGCGTGACCAAGGACGCAGTCCAGTTCCGGCTGACGGCGGACTCCATGAGCGTCGGCGTGCGGGGATTCGCCCCCCTGCTGGAGGGCCAGCTGTACGCCTCCGTAGACCCCGAGGCCTGTGCCTGGATCCTCAGGGATGACAAAAGGTTTGTAGTCTAAAGACGTTTCAAAGTAACACTTTATTTGATGGTGATTGTTATTTTGGCCTCCGCAGCCTGGAAGTGAGTCTGCAGAAGCGCACGGAAGGTCCCATGTGGCCCGAGCTGGTGATGGGTGACCGTCGAGGGGAGCACGTGATGAGCGATGAGCAGGCTGCCCTCGTCCAGGAGAGGCTCACCCACCTGACCTCAGCGGACGTGGTGAGCCAATGACTTTTCTTTCTGATGCAGATGATGATTCGCCGATGTTTGAACTGCGACAGTATAGCGCCAAACACTGCCGACGAGGACTTACTCCATGTTAGATGATTATTTTTTTTGCTTTATGAATCATTGGCTCGTTTTGGCAGCCTCCACAAGCACTCAATACCTTTGTGAAGTAAGTTTGACAAAAGGTTTCCCCATTTATTTTTCAAAGTCCTCAGTTTTCCCAATGGGAGATGGCTTGTCGTTTCCCTTAGTCACGGATTTATTAACATTTGCATTTTTTTTTTCCCGAAATAGTACAGGCTCCCTTCTCGCCTGCAACAGTCAATGAAGGTTGATTCAAAGTCTTCACGCAAGGTTCCCCAGTACAGACAGTTTTGCTCAGTGAGACATAATAGTGACCTCATCAACCATTTATGTTGTAATAACTTCATTCTTGTCTCCAGAGTTTACATCTCGTCTTTCAGGCATGCTCTGTTCCGCTCTGCCTCCTTTCCAGATTAATTGAATCCCTCCAATTTTTAAATTTGCCTTGTACTGATGACCAGCCCCTTTCAGTTGCTCTGAGCCCCCCTTTCCTCGCACCCCATCACACCCTTAGTCAGACGTTTGGGGCCCACTTCCTCTCAGCCATTGTTAGCGCCATCTGTTCCCACTTTGGCTTCTCCGGGCTAATCAAGGCCTGCTCTCATGCTAATAAATGCAGAACAAGAATAACTCGTCCGCCTCTGTGCTCTCTTTTCCCAGCACGCTAATCCCGACCTGGACAAGCCGGCCTGCAACTCCCAGGGACTCGAGGACTGCGACGGCTATCCTGAGGACACCTCCAGCCTGGTGCACTTTGACGGCGAGTCGCTGAAGGCCACTCAGGTGGTGAGTACACGACCACTTTTGACATTGTCGAAACTCCCCCATCGGGTGCACAAGGGCCTGACGGATATGATCTTTTTGTGGCCGATGGCATTATTTGGCAGAATAAAATTTCAGTAATGTTTAATCAGATGATTAATAAAGAAATATATACAGAATGAATAACATAACTTATTTTTGGGTTCCTTTACACTCATCTATTCATATTCATATTCCATGGCATGTAGAAACGATTCACGTTTGACTTTCACCAGTAGGAGTTTATTTTCCTGTCCACCCCAGCGCTGTAGTTCAACTAATTTGTGGGCTTATTCAGAGTAATTGAAAATTCACCACACGCTGATGTAGACTTACCTTTTCTTTTTGGGTCTGTGTGCGCTTGCCATTTTGAGGAGCGTTCTTCCAAGGAGACTTCCGTCCATCCATTATCTGAACCGCTGATTGTATCCTGTAATGATGCTTTCCTGCTATTGTCCATTTCTGGGACCTCTGCATTGTGCTAGTGCATAAGCACTTAGGATGGTGTTTTTATATGATTTATGGTGGCATTAATGTCGCGCCGAGGTATACTTTGTCATTTACAGCCCCCTGCGTCGGTGATTTATTGCTTTTAGCTTGCTTTAGCTTGTTTGAGGAGCTTGCATCCATCCAGGTGACAAAAAGGCTCCTGGTGACCTTCTCGGCGCTAAGGTGAACAATGCGTCACGTGTGTGCTATTTTTATCACCAGCTCGGCATTCATCGAAAACATGTGACACACAAGTAATGTGGTCCTTTCTTTCAATTCTAAACTTTTTTTTTTTTTTTTTTTTTTTAAAAAGAATGGAGAGGGGGTCTGAATGATGTGTGTTTCAGGGCTAATGGCCCTCTCTCTATTTGGTTGTCCCTCCATTACAAAGCTACCACAGGAGTCCACTTCATGGCCTAATAAATGAAAGGCTCATCATTAGCTTGAATGTAAGCGATGCTGTGTCTTTCCGGAAAGTGAAAAGCCCTTTTAATGTTTCCCCGCTGCTCACAAATAGCCATCCGCCTTTTTTGAAGGCTACCACTGCCTGTGTGAGCATGTGACTCAGTTGCATGTGTGCGTTTATCACAACTTCATTCAGCGGAGGCTTATCTTCCTGTTTTTCTTGCATCCTGCTTTGTGCCAGGTTTGATATGTCTTCCCTTCTGCAAAAGACCTTTCATCATGAAATTTCAGCATATCCGATCCATTTAGCACCTTTTGTTCTTGATGATCAAGTTGAACTTCCCAGCCTTATCCTGGCTATCTGCTTGAAAACAGAGCCAGTCAAACAGGAAAAGGTCTTTTATTATTTTGTTTTAATTAAATTGATGATCAATAGTTTGTGATATCAGTGATTGGTAGCAAATAAAACAGATACGATGTGAGCATCTCTGCTGTTTTTGCCACTGTCTGTTTCAAAATGTTCTTATAGACTTGTTTTTGTAATGTCGGCCTTTGATGGCTGCGTCCTTGTCCTCTTTTGTATCGGGAAACAGGTTCTTGAGAGACCCCCGCGACAACCGCGGAGTGGTTGCCAAACAATAATTAGACAGCATTAAGCCTCAGCACCAGATGAGGGCCGTGATACTCGACATGAACAAATGCACAATGACTCATTGTTGACAGCATTATGCATCATGCATAATGCCGATTAGATCAAACCCTCCCTGCTATCAGACTAAAGCTTGATTAGATTGATTTCCAATGGATTCATCTTCCACATGTGCAGTACAAAATTTTCTAGTTAAGAAATTAATTTTTTTCCTAGAACCAATTAATTTCGCAAGTAGAGGTAGCACTGTATTTGAAAGGTGAAACCCAAAAGGCTTTGGATTAAAAATAAATAAATACGTTGACGGCCATATTATGCTTACCATATTTATCAGCGATGACAACAAAAACGTGTTCCTAGCAGGCAGCGCCAGTAACTCAAATTGTGTCTGTAATCCAAAAAATTTAATCCACTCATCATCATACTGCACTGCCCACGAAGTGTCCAGTTCCTCTATCCATCCACCCGTTGCAGATTATCATGTCATTTCATGGATGACTGACAGTTAATAAACAGACGAATTGTCCGTGTCTGACAGCTAGTCCCGTTGCAGATTATCATGTTATTTAATGGATGACTGACAGTCAATAAACAGACGAATTGTCCGTGTCTGACAGCTAGTTTGCAATGGGTAATTATGCCTGATGGATGCAAAATTCGCATCAAACATTTTTGTCACGCTAGGTGGCTCCGTGGCCGTGTTCGCTTTATCTCTCGTCTTGGTTTCGATTGTTCACGTTCAAGGTGGGTCATGTTCCTCCCCAACATCCTTGCTCGCCATTTTTGTTGTGTTCCTCAGCGCTGGCCCGGCAAGTGGCAGGAAAATGAGATTTGGAGTGGAGGCGTGAGAGCTCGCTGAAATGCTTGTCGTCGCCTTCCACTTGACGAGGCGCTAGGGCTGAGCGCTTTAAAATGAAATCTCCTGATTATTATTTTCACGAAAGTCCTTTTCCGGATTTTAAAACCCCCACCGTGCCTTTGCTTATAAAAAAAGCAAATGTCATTGTGTTTATTCAAACCAGGGTTTGCTTTTTGTGATTACGAACGCACACAATTATTTAAAATTAACATATGACAAATACATTAGTGATCAACAACTATATTAATCTAAAATAGCCACCCAGCATGACGCAGGCGCACGTGTCTCTACTTGACGCGACAAAAAGCAACGCAGTTAACCAGACATGAAATGTCAAAAACCGATTTGGTGGATTCCTGTTGCCCGCTCGCAGGTGAACCTGGGCAGCCATCAGTACCTCTTCACCGTCACCGTGGACCCGGCCCAGATGCCGTGTATGTGCCTCCGTCACGACGTGGACGCCCTGCTGTGGCAGCCGCGGCCTGACCGGCCCGCCGACATGTGGGAGCACGTCGCCACCTTCAACGCCCTGGGTAAGAAAGTTCATGCTCGCCTTGATTTTGAGAGCAAATTAATGAAAAAAAAAAATAATAGAGCGAGTTGAAATTGCAGATGTATTATTCATTCAACAATAAAAAAAATAATAATTGAAAAATATACTTTATTTAATTCTTATGTTCATTATATCATTTGTCATTTAATTTTAATGAACTAACGTGTTCATAAAATACATTAAAAAATATTGTGTAGGTAATTATTTTTTTTAATTTGTATTGTTTATAAATAATTCAATTGGAATTAATGAAACAATTGTTTAATAAAATGAATCCAAATTAAATGTGCAGTGTATGTGTGGTAGTTGTTAAATCAAATAATTCCGATTCATTGATTGAGAATTTTGAATTATTATAATTCATGAACTAATCATTAAGTAAAATACTGGTATATCTTTAAAAAAAAAAAAACGCACTTATTGTCAATGATTTTGCGCCGTGTGGGGCGTGCCGGAGCCTATCCCAGCTGTCTTTGGGCAGTAAGCAGGGGACACCCTGAACTGGTTGCCAGCCAATCGCAGAGAAGTCCCAACGAACCTATATTAGTTGTTATTTGCGGAGGATAAGGAATATTTTCTTGGGTTTTGTCATATTGTCTCTGCTGTTGTTTACATTTTTTTTTTTAATAACGAGTGCAATATTTATGCTAATTTTGTCAGCCAGTCTATAGTGTTTCCCATTATGTGTTAGCATTAAGCTAGCTGACTTTCGGTCGTGACTTTTTTGGTTTGGCTAAATATCCAACATGCTATTGTCTTCATTTTGTTTAGTTTTGGAGTAAACTTTCACTGGGAGTGCCAATAAATAGTTTGAAGCAAGAACATGTTAATGCATGACTGTATTATATCTATCTGTCTCGGAAAAAAAATACAACTATTCTCCTAAGTTTGGGAGACAGTTAGGACAAGTCTCGCAAGTCCTAATGAGGAAGCAGAATGAGCAGTCGGAAGGCTGCAAAGGGGCACTTGTGCTAATCAGGTTTTTTTTTTTTTTTTTTTTTTCGGGGGGAGGATAATTACTTTTTCAGCCGCCATAAAGCTTTGTGCCCTTTTGTTTGTCGCATGCCCCCCCCACACACACACACACACACACCGTGTGCCTCTTTGTTAAATGTTGCGTCTGTGTCACATAAATGTTTAACGCTGGTTTTCAGAACAAACCAGCTTCACGTGAGGCTCATCAACAGTATGAGCTTAGCATGCTAGCTTAATTGTGAGCGTGTATCTCCTCTTTGTCAGGCTACGTGCAGGCATCCAAGCGGGACAAGAAGTTCTCCACGTGCGCCCCTAACTACTCATACGCATCGCTGTGCGAGTGCCTGCGCCGCGCCTTCATCTACCGCCAGCCATCCCCGGTGGACGGCGTGCTTTTCAACAGGAAGCTGGGCCGGGAGGTAGGGCAGGTTGCCAAGCAACAGGTGGCTAGCCTGGACTCGGACAAACCCGTGCTGGGCTTCAGGGCCACCGATGAGAGGCTCTTCGCCCTCACCTCCGGTAACCTCTTTGTGCTAAAGGTTAATAATAATTAAAGATGGATGCAGAGCAGTCTGGAAAATAAACGTGCATTCCCTCAGACAGAAAGTGTCAAATGTCTGCTTAGTCCAGGGGTGGAACAACTCAGATTTGATCATAATCTAAATGATTTTTTGTCATATCGTTCTGAACTAATTTAGTGAATAATTTTTTGAATAACTACACATATAGATATAGCTAGACATATATAGATAAGTATATACTGGAGCCATCCCTGTTCTATTTTCTCTCTTTTTACCATAAATCATTTCACAACTCATTTTTGTGATTAAATTCATTTTAGAAAGCACATCAAAAAAAAAAAATTAAGAACCCCAGTGGAATTCAACAATTTGTGCACTACGACAAATCTTTGTCAACTTTTCTCAATATTAAGTCTCAGTGGGACGGACCTCCCTACGTTGGCCACCCCTGCTAGAGTGTCTGGAATGGACGCATCAAAAACCAAATCGTGCACCTCGTTCCAAAGGAGAATATTGAAGTCATGAGATGTCATCTTGAAGTGAATTAAGTCAACGCGCCGCCCCCGTGTACATATTGTAAGTCTGCGGCCACTTGGACATACGCGTTTATTATTCTCCACACGCCCGCCAATTTTCCCCCACATTCATAATTTCCTGCCGTTCCTTCTTCGTCAATTAGATTGCTTGACGTTGCACCCCATAGTGCTGCACCTTTGACAGTTTGTACCAATTTGCATGCATTTGCATAAACACCATTGATGTACTTTGACCCGAAGCTTGCTATATGTGGAATAGCAATCTTGTTTGACGCTCACTGGGATGACACACAAGTGTTTTCGCCTTGTGCGTCATTATCATGCATGACGCGCTATCAATACACCACTCGAAATGGTTACTTATTTAGTTGTATTAGTAAGTCTATATCCAAGACTAGTGTTGGGAAACATGTTACTTCAAGTCAGCAGTTTTTGCTGAAGATTATGGGGTGCAAAGTCCTCTTTGATCCTGTTTTTTACGCCAACGTTCATTCTATGATATACATATTTAGCTTTGATTATTGACATACATTATGAAAGACAAGTTTCCTGTGTGTGGCTTTGTCATTTTTTGAGCTGTTCTCATTCATCCACTAAATCCTGCAGAAAATAGTCCGTATCCTCACTTTTGGTTCTTTTCGTTTTGCCTCTTCTTTTTTTTTTTTTTTTTTTTTTTTTTTTTTTTTTTTTTTGATCGCCCCCCCTCGGGCAGGGGGTGGTAGGTTCTGTGGAAAAAACACGCATAATGTCATTAACGGCGTACAATTGAATTTCCCCTTCCTGCCTTTTTTTATTAGCAAGCCTAAAGCAGACGTGCAAGGAGGCCTTCAGAGTCAACAGGTCGCCTCTCGCTCATTTCGCATGAAAAGTTGCGGCGGCGCAATTCCTAATAAAGTTCCGGCACGTCATCCACGTCAGGCGTCTGATGGAGGGTCAACTCGTCTCTCACCTCAGAAAAGTGATTTTTTTTTTCTCCCCCCTCCACATACAAAAAGCATCGGTGCTTTTTCACCCCTCATGTCCAATGAGCTGCACATTGTTTTGTTTTTAAATTTGACCTATAAAATACGGATGTTACCATGGGTTCTAATTTATAGCTACAGTATTGCCCTTTCATAACCAAACTCCTGTTGCTGAAGTATATTACTATTGTTGATGAAAATCTGATGTGATGTGAAAAAAATGAGGGCAGATTAGGAATCGGCGCAAAATAAAAATGTACTTGCATCTCTGATTTAAAAAAGATGTAGTAAAAAAAAAAACACGGACCAATTTTATTCCTGTTTTGTAAATTCTGAGAGTTTTTAGGGAAAATTCTGACTTCGGGGGGGCAAAAAAAAAGTCCTTTTTGAATGGAAAAATAGCATTAGCATCCACATTATTAATCGTAAGCCTCAAGCCCACTTCCACAAGCATCTTTATTGGCAGCACAACACAGCTCCACTTTCCAACAACGGCGGCATCTTAAATAGGACTTGCAACTAAACAACACCCACTTATCCGTGAGGGCTAGTAATCAATATAAAAATACAATCTTATATATTTTTTTAAAACAAGTCACGGACAATAAAACAGTCTTGCACCAATACGCGCACATAGTTTCACACTTACACAATAGATAAGACGGTGTTTATCGGCAGCGACACAGCATCTTCGTCCTCCTCCTCCGCTGGCGCCGTCGCATCTCCCGCTCCATCTGACAGCCATTCACATTCCGTGCTTCCATTATAAATAAGGACAGAACAGCAGTTGAATAATAGCCTCTTTTTTTCGGTCTAGGGAAGAAAAAAAAAAGTTGCCACCCAAAGCACACACACGAACATATGACATGAAACGAGAGTTTTTCGAAATGCATGACTGCTTCAATTTACATCGTCCTCATTGGGATCTCGTCAATCAAGGGAGGCGGTTGCCGGGAGACCGCAGGCAGTCTTCTTAATTCGGCCTCGCGTCCGTGATGGTGGAGAAAGCAAATGTGCGCTGAAAGAGTTTTTTCCCAAAACAACAGGTAAGTTGGGCAAGTGTATGGTCCTCTCAGCCAATCAGACGCCAGAAGAAAGTCACAATAACAATTGCACATTGAACAAAAGTCCTTCCTGTACAATGGAAATCATGATGACCCTTTTCTTGGTAGTTTATAATTATAAAATGACTAGTTTTAGCTGCAAACCATTTTTTTTACATGATTTCCTTTGGGCCATCATCATGTTTGTCATCTTGCTATGTACAATGTGAAGTCATGATGTAAATTGAAGGATTCTTCCTTTAGATTTTGTCTGAAGAATTTTCCAGCCAAGCCAAACCTTAACCCTTGCTTGAAAACGCATTTAAAAATCTTAAGCCCTGGCTGGGAACCCAACTTTGAAACCCAAAACCAAGTTTGAAATCCAAATTCAGACACCTGACCTCTGTTGTAAATTTCAAATTCCTAAACCAGGCTGAAAGACCTCATTTGAAACCCTAACTTGAACCCCCAACACAGGCTTGAAACCGTAATTCAAAACACCAGCCCTTGCTGTAAAACACTTTGGAATCCCTAACCCCGGGCTTGAACCCTAATTTGAAACCCTAACTTAGCATTTTCAAATGATCCCCCTTGTTTGACACCCTAACCCTGCCCCAAAACCGTCATGGCTGGATTTATTTACTCTGACCTGGGACACAGACCAATAATCGGCAAAGTATCCACACCATGCATCTAGCATGACCATAATCATAGGACCATGTTACATATATGACTGTTTGGTAGGTAAATTGATCAACACAAACACACCCGAGTCCTCAAAAGTACTATCTTGCGTTATTTACCGTGGTCTGCCACAACACAGAATAATCAGCAAAGCATCATCAAGCCATACAAGTAGCATGACCACAATGATGAACCCATGTTACATAGACGACTCTGTAGCAACACGCTCGACATTAACCGACATTTTTGGAATATATGTGCCGCGGCTCAAGAAAGGTTGGGTTCTGTGAAGACGCTCAAGCCGCCATCTTGAAGTCCGCTTTCTCATAGGAAGGAGACGAGGAGGATCCGCCGAAGATGCCCTTGTGCTCTACCAGTAGCCCGTCGGTGATGGTGACCTCCTCCACGTCGGTGGGAAAGCGGTCTGTGCACTCTGCTACTGACGAGTCCTTGACGGCGCTGTAGCTCAGTGCCGCGCCGTAAGAGCCCACCGGCTTGTCGGAAGCCTTGCGGCCGCATCGGCAGATCTTGAGGAAGGCTGCGCGGAACTTTTGCGACATGGCGTTGTAGATGAGCGGGTTGATGGCGCTGTTCAGATAGACGCACACTCGGCAGAAGAGCAGGAACCAGCTGTTCAGGTATGGACGGTCCAGGAAGGAGTTGACCACCACCAGGGTGCGGTACGGCATCCACAGCACGGCGAACAGGATCACCACCACTGCTAGCATCTTGGTCACCTGGCGCGGGGATTGCACGTCACAAACGGGTTCATTTCAGCAGTGATTCTATAAAACTGTACTACACGGCTCCCTCTAGTGGTAAACCAAAGAATGACAACTAAAATTTTGTAAACATTTTTGAATTTCCAGGATTTAAGTACCGTATCTTCCGCACTAAAAGCCGCACCTAAAAGCCTTCCATTTTCTTCAAAGCTCGCAGCGCGCCTTAAAATCCGATGCACCTTGTGTATGGTCATTACGGTAATATGTCAACCCCAAAATGGTTCCTTGCTAGAGACATGCTAACAATTTAGAGTTCAAAATTAAGGCGATCGGTTACGCAGTTGAAATGGAGCAGCGGCAATAGAGTTCAACGTTAACGAGTCAATGTTATAACTTCCTGTTGGTTAAGTGAACTGTGCCGCTGCTTTATTAAATAAGTTTTACTGACATCTGGTCGTTCTGTTGGTATTTCCTTTAGTGTAGCTCCATCTAGTGGATGCATTGTAGATTGCGTCTTGTAATGCGGTGCGCCCAATGCATGAAAAAAAAAGACAAAATAGGCCATTCATTGAAGGTGCGCCTCATAATCCAGTGCGCCTTTTAGTGTGGAAAATACGGTACAGTTTTTTTTTCATGTATTTATTTTAATCCATAACTGATACAACGTGATCCCAAAATCGATGCCGTTGCCATTTTTCTTTTTCTTTTTCAGATTACGTGAGACAACTATTGTTTTTGCCCTTTGTATCCCAAAACCTTTTGGGGGGGTGGATATTCCCAAAACCTTCAGCAAAGCTCCTGAAGCTCAAGCGAGCATGTCAGCGAGAGGCCGCCTGCTATCTGGTTGTTCTTTTCACTGCCATGTTTGTTTTTTTTTGTTTTGTTTTTTTTAACGCAAATTAATATTAGTTTACTGGCATTTAATCGATAACAACTGTTAGAATTTAAAAATGTTTTGTTAGTTTTTTTTAATTGTGTTTTACACCTGAATTAATTGTGTTCCTTTTGTATCAACATTTAACCTTTAGGATCTATGATTTTAAATCTTTTTTTCTCACCAGCCACCCCAGTTTTTTTTTGTGGGGGGAAGGGGTGGAAAACAAACATTGAATGCTTATCAGTGCCTTTTGACGAGCTCCCAATTGGTTGGCGTCCCGAATGTTTTCTCGGTGTGTGGCTCAGGTTCTCACCTGTCTCCGCGATGCTGCGGTGGAGCTGGAGCTCCTGTAGCTCCTCTTGCCCATGTCGTGGTTGTTGTGTCGCTGCAGCTGCTGCTGCTCCTTGGGGTCAGAGGGAAGCGGATTGAGGAAAAGGATGCGTCCGATCAGCCCATACAGCACCGCGCTCAGCAGCAGTGGCACCACGAAGAACACCCCGAAGTCGAAGAAGTACACGGGCAGGTAAAGCTTCCTGGACACCCGGTAGCCGCACGCAGTCACCTTGGCGTTATCGTAAACCAACACCTGCAGGTTGGCCAGGTAGAACCACATGACGCAGTAGGCGGACGTCAGCGTCCAAACCAGAAGGATGATCTTTTTGGCGCGGGACAGCGTGCACAGGAACTGCGCCCTGATGGGATGGCAGATGGCGATGTACCTCTCGACGGTGAAGGCGGCAATCGAGCACGATGAGGCGTTGATGCCCAGGTACTGCAGGTATGTGATGCACAGACACCCCCAATGACCCAACACCCAAGAACCCAAAGCTCCCTCGGCCGCCGTGGGCAAGCCGGCTGCCGTCAGCACTATCAGGTCGGCGGCGGCCAGGCTCACCAGGTAGCAGTTGGTGGGCGTGCGCATGTGCTTGGTGGTCAGCACCACCAGCACCACCATCACGTTGCCCACCACGCCTGCCAAGCAGATCAGCAGCAGCAACGCCGTGCTGATCACTTTGTACGCCACGCTCGAATCCGTCCACACGCCCAGAGTCTGGTTGGTCGAGTTCTCCATTTTGAATTAGTTTGGGGTTTTCTTGGAAGAGCGAGGTTCATCAATGGGCTCCCCACGCAGCTCGCATCCTGAGCGATCGCCGGGATGGTGTGGTGGCGCGCGAGGAGGAACGAGAGGATGTGTGCGTAAAAGTCCTCCTCGCCACTGAAGCAAAGAGCTGTGCGTGAAAGTCCACCTTCCTCGCCACCAAATCACAGCTGTGCGTAAAAGTCAATGTCCTCGCGTTGTTATTCTCGTGCGTAAAAGTCCATTTCTAGAAGAGCGACCCAATGTTCGTGGCGT
This sequence comes from Hippocampus comes, assembly GCF_001891065.2. Lineage (NCBI taxonomy): Eukaryota > Metazoa > Chordata > Actinopteri > Syngnathiformes > Syngnathidae > Hippocampus > Hippocampus comes. Next base: position 282,951 of record NW_017805452.1, read on the forward strand.
GAAACTAAAAATCTACTCGCCACGAAACCAAAGCCCGTTGCGTGATGTTAGTGGCGTGAAATTAAAATCTACTCGCCACGAAACCAAAGCCCGTTGCGTAAAAGTCCACTTCCTCGCCACCAAAGCAGAGCTGTGCGGAAATAAAACTATTATTATTGCGTTTTATTAATTATCTCGTAACCAAAGGAGTGTTCCGTCAGAGAATTGTGCGTGAAAATGCAAACCGGGGAGCCGTGCAAAAAAAAAAAAATCACCCGCCTCACCAAACCATTTTGCCACTGGGGATGTGCGTAAAATTGCACTTCCTTGCCACGCGAACGGTGGAATTCAATCAGAGCTGCTCGTAAAAGTCCACCTCCTTGGTTCTGTTGCTTCGTTTTTGCTCAAACTCTCATTACGCACGCAGCTATGACGTCATGTCGAACGCGTCTTTGCTTTTTCCTGCAGCCCATATTTGGTTGACTGGTTATTTCTGCTCACTGGAAAGTAGCTGGACGTGCACACTCGATGCGATCTTTACACACACACCCCCGCCCCCAAATTCATTTCTATGTGATATTGTTATAAAACCTTGGTTATGTAACCAACAAAGGAGTTTTTGATTGACTGCAGCTTTTTCTTCAACAACTGCGGCATTTAAGTTCATGGCGGTCAGCGAGCAAGGCACAACAGTTGTTATTTTATTTTTATTCTCTTAATAACATTTCTCTCTGTTCCGACGCCAGCGTGTGTGGGGGCGGTCGAAGCTCCCACACACACCAACTGTGCACACACACACGCCAGCAAAGAAATCAAGAAAATAGGAAACACTAGCCTTTAATCGCGATCGGGGTCACTTTTGTGGTTCTTAGGTGGACCCGTACAACAAAAGGCCTCCACCTGACTTCTTCCCTGCAGGACGGTACAAAAGTACAAAATGAGGAATTTTACATCCAAGTTGGGGTCATCTAAAGGAGCCCCGGTTTCCAAAACATGCAGGTATTTGTTTTATTTTTGTACTTTCGTTAGTTCTCCTCAACATGTCTAGAAGGGTTTTACTGCCACCTACAGGACAGAGATGAAAAGCACACTCATCTCTCTCTCTCTCTCTCGCTCTCTCTCTCTCTCTCTCTCTCTCTCTCTCTCTCTCTCTCTCTCTCTCTCTCGAATAATCTGTTGTGCTGTGTGGCAGCACGTTTTTATCGAGTCAGCTGCCATCTACACCGATACTTTAGTTTCCTTGTCAGCGCCTGATTATTTTAAATCAATATCATATTCTTGTGACCACTTTTTGGTTGGCTGCTGTTGAGCCAGGTGGCTATAACAACTGTTAAAAGAAGAAAAAAAAAATCACGACTGTGTTTATTTTTAATAACTGCAAGGGCGGTTTTACTACTTTCCAACTTGGGTTACTGTTTTAAGACAAAAAATATATTTTTTCGACAGTCCATAACCCCTGCATATAAAATCCTGATCCTTATCTAAAAGCGAACCCAAACAGCTCTCCCCGAACCCATCAGCCCTAATCCCAATCGAATTTAAATCCTAAAACTAACTCGAACCCCCACTGCCTTGAGGAAATCATAATCATCTTCGAAGTGGGATCCCCCACTTCCCCTCTCACGTTTTTTTATTTTTTTTAAATCCTGTGTGGGCTCTTGGCACAAATTGTGTGACGTCGCCGTTGAAATGAGTCAAGCATATTTATGATTCATTATTTTATTCATGCTTTTTATTAATCACAAACACTGCACAATGTTTACTTACGAGCCCAAGAATGGCTCAAGCGTCTTCGCAGGCATCTTTCAATATTTTGTGTATGTATGCCATGTTGGACTGATGCCCTCCAGGTGTGTGTGTGTGTGTGTGTGTGTGTGTGTGTGTGTGTGTGTGTGTGTGTGTGTGTGTGTGTGTGTGTGTGAGAGAATGATTCACGAGTGTTTTATTCGTTGACATGGGTGCATTTCAGTTGAACGGAAAAAAAAATAATGCAAAAGCAGAACAACAATTGAATTGGAGCTTAAAAATAGAACTAAAAATAGAACCTTGTACACATTCATTCATTTGTTTCTTTTTTTTTTTTTTGTAGCTGCCAAAAGGAAGAAAGAAAGGAAGGAAGGAAGGAAGCTGTGTGAGTTTGTGGTGTTTTCACACTTGCAGCAAGATGCCAAATGAAGCAGAAAAGCGCAAAAAAAATGTCCTCCGGTCACCTCCGCGCACACTCAAGTAAGCAATGCACATCGTCTCCGGTTGTGGACTAAAGTGAAAGTACAGGGTGTTCTGTCTTTTTGGAGGAAGGCGGCAACAGCGGAACGACAGAACTTAACTCGTTTAGAATTGTGACCTTTGGCAAAGTATAACCTACATTTGCAAAACACACACACACACACACACACACACACACACACACACACACACACACACACACACACACACACATTCAAGAGGCTTTCCGTAACATGCTCAGCAAATGGAAAATCCTCCTTTTTTTCCATCCATTGTAAATCCTCCTTCCCCCCCACACATGATGGCATTTTTATAAACCTTTCGAGCTTATTTTTACTTTCTAACATCGCCAATTGGTGACATCGAATGAGACGCAAATACATATCATCGGGATTTATTTTCTCATTGTTCTTTTAAAAATTCTACGTTGTGAAATTGGTGAGTAATCATGTTTCATAATCAAATAAAAACACCTTAATTAATTCAATAGTGAATTTAGTTCAAACACTACCCCCCCCTCCCCTCCATCCCCTCCTTCATTAATGACGGCTGTACGCCCCTGATCCAACAGTGTTTTTTTTTTTAATAAGGTATCAACTCGGGGGCTGCAATCAAAGCACGCATACATTTGACTGCTGACTGGCGCATCCTGGCGTCCATGAGACGATACGCGCGGATGCCGTGGCGCCCGTGGGAGGGGTCTGCCACCCCGCTCCCCACTAATTGACAAGGCGGCGGAGGCAGAGGAGATTGTGCAAATGACGCGTGACTCCTCTCATTTCCCTCCTCGCTTCCGTGCGCCGCGCTTAAGATGAGCGCCACTTTGCAAACTTTGGATCCACGCCTCCTCCTTCTTTTTCTTCTCCTTCCTCCATGGGAGTGACCGCGAGCCCGGGGACGCAGTCGCGCGCCGGAGCACCGGGTCCCTCCGCAGGAGAGAACCCGCGCCCAGCCGAGGATGAGTCTCCTTTGACGGGCGAAGACCCAGCGGAGGACTGCTTGAGTGGATTCAGTGCGGAAGAAGCGGAAGATGCGGAGGAGGAACTTTACTCGGAGCTGTCCTCAGAGGGCTCCGTGGACTACGGCTTCATCGCAGCTGTCTGCTGCCTGGTGACGGGCATCTCCCTGGTAGCCATCTCGTTCGCGGTGCCTCGGGACGCGCGGGTCCCCATGGAGGCGGACGGCGTGGCGGCGCGCGAGATGGAGCGGCTGCAGCAGCAGCGAGCGCGCTTGGGCGCGCACCTGGACCGCTGCGTCATCGCCGGCCTGTGCCTGCTCACGCTGGGCGGCGTGCTGCTCTCCAGCCTGCTCATGGCGTCCATGTGGAAGGGGGAGATGATGCGCAGGAGGGCGCTGGCGCACGCAGCCAAGCACAATCTGTATGGGGCCGTTGGGCGCGGGCACTCGGACCCCGGCACGAATTTGCCCGCCACTGCTGATGACTCGTTTGAATTTTGAATCGGGAAAACCTTTTTTTTTTTTTTTTTTTTTTTTTAAAGTGAAAATTTTGTCATAATTGGCTTGTACTGTAGTTAGACTGCACCGTCCTAAGCATTCTTTCTAATATGTTGACACTTTGGAGCCTCTGTGCTTACATCATTCTAAAACTCCGATTGCACACCCACCCAAAAAAAAAAAAATTAAAGCCTCTAACCGCAAAAATAAACGTATTGTTAAACGAATAATATTTGAAACGTGTACTGTGCCTAATGATTTGACCGAAGAGCAGACCAATTTCAAGTGGAGACAATCCCCTTTCCCAAAGTGTCTGAACGTTGCCCTTTCCATCATTGAAGTCCCCGTGGAGACTTTAATGACTCACAAATCGACAAAAGAACGAGCAAACGAATGAATGCGAGATTGTGACTCACAGTTGGAATTCATTAACCTCGGAAATGTACGATATTAATGTTTTTTTTTTGTGTGTGTGTGTGTTTATGACTGCTTTCAATGTTGCAGTCTCTCATGGACATTTGAGTCTGCCTCAATAAAAACGTTGAAACGTTTGCATTTATGATCAGTACGTGTCTGTTACCTCAGGGCGCCCTTCTTGGTCCACTTCTGTTGTTGGTTTACGGTTCAACTCTGCAATCTCATCTTCACAAACAGAAATAATGTTTGTTATTGGTCGGCATCGACTCATGGAAGATAACTGATTAATTCTTGCATCCTATTTAATGATATCATTAAATCGCTGTATGTTTTCATAAAGTACAATATTGTGTACATTTTAGTTTTTAATGAGATGCTAGGACGCATTACTAGCATTTGCATTCATTTCAAAGGGGAAAGATGATTTGAGATCAGTATCATCATTTATCATCGTGCTGATAAAGGACAAGAATCATTTCGCATAACTTGAAAATGTATTTCTTTGACGCGAGAAGCTCTTCGAAACAAACTACCGGTAGTGTAAACGTTAAAAGCACTTTGGGATGGAGAAACATATTTTCATTCCATTGACAGAGCCGCACAGCACAATAAATGCACTCAGAGCTCCTGAAGCGCCATCCAGTTTCGACATTTAATCATCTTAAAAGGCTCTTTGGATCCCAAACGTACGGCGGCGGAGACAACCTGAGGATAACTTAAAACACACACACTGATGATGACAAGTGAAGGGGGGGCAACCTTAAGTGTTTGCGTTTGCATTGAAAAGCTGATCGAGGAAGACCTGACTGAGCGAAAACAAACGATCGCGCACTTCATTCCACTATACTTGAACAATCAAACTCAATACTAACCAGTCAAGGAAAAAGCAAGTGTAAAATAAAGGTGTCATCCTCTGCCGTGAGCTCCCGCACCGCCTCTTCCTACCCTCCTTCGCCTTGGTTTCCCCGTAGCAACAGGCCGACCTCGTTGCTATGGTAATGTCCCGTCTGCTTTGCTTCCACCGCGACAATGGCAAGCAAGATTGAGAAAGAACATGTACAGTATGTGGGCAGTGCCTCAGCCGGTGGTCGACCACGAGGCAAACGTTGTGGGTGTTCTAATACTTACGTACTGCTCATTTTCCATCAGCGCACAAAATATTCTGGGTCAATTTGAACCTCGTTGTCTCTATGAAACTACGATATGCTCATTTAAAATGTAAAAATTGCCTCCTAGCATTTTAGTGAGTGATCCTAAGTCAACGTTTTAGAGAAAAGGAGAAAGTGCATCGTTCTGCGGGAAGCTGTGAAAATGTGGTGGTGACACAGACAGTTCTCGAGGCTGTTTCAAAGAAAGAAATCTAGGAACTTTTTTTTTGTGTGTGTGTCTTCTTTAACAGAGAGAATAAATACCTGCTAGAATTTGTCAGCGTTTTCGTGAAGCCGACGGATATCGCCTCTTAAAAGTCGAGGGCTTCTCATGTGCAGGATTTGCACTTTAAATCCTTCCCCCGAGCGCAAGGAATGTAGCTGATAAACGATGAGGTGCGTGATTTTATTCCCTACTCGCTTTTTGCTCTATTATCTGTCTTATTTAAAAACACCCCCCCGCCCCCCGATTAGCTGGGTGGCTTTCCCTTTTGATGGGAGCCTTCGGTTGCTACGCGACCACGTCTTAAGCGTTATTGACTAAGTCATTAACGCACGTTCAAGAGGCCTCTAGGCCAGGTGTGGGACAGGATGTTTTGTTTTTTTTTTCCTCACAGGTTTGAGTTCATGTCAGCGACACTCCCCTGACAAAGCAAACCCAGACACCAATTAAAGCCTCCGCGAGCGCCTCTCCTTCCTCTTCCATCATTAAACGACAAAAAGCTGCACTGGTGAGGCACACACGTGCTCCATTTTTATTTTTCCCCTTATTGCGACATATGTGCATGATACAATAAGGATGAGAGAGACCTACACGAATGTACTTCATCTTCCACCAATACTTTTTTTTATTGACCGAAGAGCCATATCTCATATTAAAGTCATAGATAGGAGCTTCTGGGAGATGTGAGTGTTTTTCTTTTAAAAGTCAACACAATAAAGTATAAACAACTTGAATGTCACCCTAAATTCACCTCATGAGTCATATGACTTGCACAAAGAACTTTTTCACTCCTCCCTGTAGCACCGCTTGAAGTGACTGGCCCCCTTGGCATTAAATAACACCGCCACCACTTTATTCTTAGTGTCACTTAAACCTGGGGAAAGAGTCTTATCAGTGTCGCCCGCCAGCGCACCTAAGACGCTGCAGCATGTTTTCAGCTCGAGTCATAATCATCCGGCGAGCACTGAGTGGGAAGTTGCAGGAGCGTCCTCGGGGCACGCCGTCTTCCCTCCCATTCAGTTTTCACTCTAAAACAGCTGTCACAACATGGAATTTAACCAGCTTTGACACAGCCCCGCCACCTGCAAGCTTGCACGATGCGAGAGGAGTACATTATGCAACAGATGGAATAGTGGGTAGCATTTTTACCCTCGCTGGTGTTTTGTGTGTTTCATTCAAGTGCTTTGTTTTTGCAACTTTAAATATTGTTTGTAGACAGGATTGTTTAGAAGTGAGAAAGTGATGAGACAGCAGTTTATGATCTTGACTTCGGGCAGTCTTTTCATGGTTTCTGACGTTCCTTGTCGCCGCTCTTGCTCTTGTTGCCAACCACAATTCGGGTAACTCTTCGTAATTTCCCCACTGAACTTTTATTTACATATTGGTAAGGGAAGTCAGTTGAAGTTGACCACCACCAAGAAGTTTTAGGGTAAGCTCAAGGAAAAATCCACCATGTATATGTGGACCCAATATGTTTTCGATTAAACTCAATGGAAGTTTGGAAAAAGAAAGTCAAAGTTTACGTTTGTTGGGTGTCTGCATTTGTCAGTCGTCAGGCAGTGGGGGTGCCCGTGGTTTCAAAAATAAAATCAGAATATGAGAACTACCTTCAATATTTCCCACATCGATATCGTTTTGTACTAAATGTGTTGCTTTGAAATGATTATGAACTGTGTTGTTGCTGAAGCCCAAAAAAGATTCGTAATTTGAAAACAAACAAAAATGAAAGAAAGAAAAACGATTTCCGATTAAAACATGTTAAAAGTAAAGTGTCGCTATTTTATTTACATTTTTTTACGATTTGGGGGGGGGGGACGCTATGTGACGTCATCATTTACTTCTGTCTTCCACTCTCATTGTCAATAAAGTTCCTCTTTTCAAAGCAGCCAAGATGGCGGATTACGATCTCACCACCAAGATAGCACATTTTCTCGACCGGCATTTGGTTTTTCCCCTTCTGGAATTCCTTTCCGTGAAAGAGGTACGTCGATTTCCCTGTCAGATGGCATTTCGATTCATTGTAGCTATTTTTATTTGGCGTTTTGGTCCTGGAAATGCGAATAAAGCCACCCACCGTGGCTGGGCTCGAGCTAGCTAACAGTCACGTTGGTAAAGCAGCTGATGCTAAGAAGTCGATGTATTCATTTTAGTACTTAATCAATTAGATTGACGTTTTAGAATGTTTCCATGTTAGCGCCATGACTGTAATATACCGCAATTTGACGCCAAGGTATGCACTGTCGTCCTGTTAGCCTAGCCTAATTTGTGTGTATGGGAGCAGCTGGCATTTTTTAGGAGTTAATCCCTATAAAGACAATCTGTTGTTCAAATATAACCGTACGCAACCTACTTGTAAGAAAGTGAATAAGAACACGACTCCATGTGCTGAAAGGGCTTGTAGAATTATGACAAAACTTGCACAAAATAGGACCACAAAGTTCCACTCATCTTGGTACTAATTGATTTTTCCGTGGAAACAAGTGCATGAAAACACTTCTTGACCAATTTATGACAAAATCTGAAAAAACAACTATGATGGTAACTGAGCATACTATATGCCACCTATGACAGTCTGAAAAAATAACTATGATGGTAACTGAGCATACTATATGCCACCTTTAGCTTTCTTGAACCGCCTATCAAACTTCAATTAGCCGGCATTCGTGAAATCGAATCATCGTGTGTGGATGCAGTTGTAAATATTGTCTTTAACCGACAACACTTTGGTTTGGCTCACAACAGATCTACAATGAAAAGGAGCTTCTCCAAGGCAAGCTGGACCTTCTCAGCGACACCAACATGGTGGATTTTGCCATGGACGTGTACAAGAACCTTTATCCCGACAAGGAGATCCCGCATTGTAAGTTCTCAGTGTGTCCCATCATGCACTACTTGCACTAACATGGCTATGCAAATAGCGCCACTAGATTTCTCGATGTACTTTTTCTGTGTGCTACCGATGAAAACTGTCCTCGTTGTAGCCTTGAGGGAGAAGAGAGGCACTGTGGTGGCTCAGCTCAAGCAGCTCCAGTCAGAGACGGAGCCCATTGTCAAGATGTTTGAGGACCCCGAGACAACGAGGCAGATGCAGTCCACCAGGTCCTTCTGAAATATTGTTTGTAGACAGGATTGTTTAGTGAACAAGCGGTGGGATTTTAACTTGATATTTGTTGGACAGAGACGGGAGGATGCTCTTCGACTATCTTTCAGAGAAACACAATGTAAGTTTTTCAATTGATTCACAACATTCACACATTTTCTGAAAGTGATGCGAATTATGCCTGTTCATTTTTAACAATTTTGCAATTATTTTAGTTCCGCCAAGAGTACCTGGACACTCTGTACAGATACGCCAAGTTCCAGTATGAGTGTGGAAACTACTCTGGTGCAGCCGAGTACCTCTACTTTTTCCGTGTGCTGGTAAGAACAGAAAATCAAATATTTATTTCAAAGTAAAACAGTCAAACATTGTTCCTCTGTGATTTGCTCACACTTGAAAGCTGTGTTCCCGTAGGAAATGATGGATAACTGGCCCAATCCAAACTTTAACATTCTTAGGCATATAATGGTAACGAGTTCACACCCACAGGATGAAGAAATTAAAACTCATTCACTCCCAAAGACATATTTGTCTTTATTTGCTCACACTTGAAAACTGTGTTCCCATAGGAAATAATGTATAACTGGCCCAATCCAAACTTTATTAACATTCTTAGGCATATAATGGTAAAGAGTTGACACCCACAGGATGAAGAAATTAACTCATTCACTCCAAAAGACATATTTGTCTTTTCACACTCCACATGTTCAACCCCAGAGCCACACGTTCAACCACAGATACTTATTTTTTTCAATTTTTCCAAATACTTAGAGTTAAAAAAAAAAAATGGGGTCTAGAATTGACCGGTACTGAATGAGTTAACTGTTTGTTAGCAGTCACTATTAGCACAAAGCCCTAAAGTCAAAAAGAGCCTCCTAGAACAGCTCAGGTTTGTTCGGGGTGAATCAGGCTCACCTGTAATGGGGACTAGTTTGTGCTGACTCCCATTAACTGGTTAATTCCTAACCACGTTATTTATTTTACTCATTTATTTTTATTTTCCCTCCTGAAGCAAATGCTCTTGGTTATGTCACGTTATTGGATGTAAAGGTTTTTTAAAAATGATTTTTCTTATTATTGTTTGATATCACCAAAACCTCAAGTGGGATGTGTAGACTTAAGTCATCTATTCATTGAGTTTTGGGCTCTTCTTTCAGGTTCCGTCAACCGACAGGAACGCTCTGAGTTCTCTTTGGGGTAAGCTGGCATCTGAGATCTTGATGCAGAACTGGGAGGCCGCCATGGAGGACCTGACACGACTCAGGGAGACCATTGACAACAATGTGAGTGAGAGAAACTATTTTTGGTGTGTTTCTTACCGCAACGTCTCCTCAATTTTGTGGTGCATTTTGTCATCCCCCCCTCCACAGTCGGTGAGCTCTCCTCTCCAGTCGCTCCAGCAGAGGACCTGGCTCATCCACTGGTCCCTCTTTGTGTTTTTCAACCACCCCAAAGGCCGGGACAACATTATCGAGCTCTTCCTCTACCAGCCTCAGTGAGTCCTTGCTGTGTATGCAGTGGCTATAGGAAGTCGACACACCAGTGTTCAAATCAGCAGGTCATGTTCTCAAAATGAGGCCAAAATGAATAATTTGACCACTTTTTTTTTTCCCATTAATGTGAAGCTGGGCGGGCATTGTTAATAGTTCCAAATAGCTGTCAGTGTTACCACAAAACCTTTCACTTTCTGCTCCAGCGCTAAAGGAAAATGTCAGGAAAGGCCCAGTGGAACAGCTGAACTTTATTTGGGGTTAATCAGAGGCACTAACAGGAGCTGGGTAACTGGAGCTACATAAATGTAACCGATTAACTAACTGCAATTAATTCAAGTGAATGTAAGCAAATAAATGTCGGGAAAAGCCTACTTGAACTTGACTTGGTGCATATCCATCACTTGAAATATTGACCTCGCACTTCGCTAAATTTGAATGGGATTGGTTTATTCAGAACACAATCACATGGCCACTTTTAAGAGGGTGTTTACACATGTGCAACCATATTACCTGTTTTTAGTTACACTCTCAGAAAGGTATATATTTTTCAAACTATTTCTGCAGGTTATCGGTCATGTTAATGGTAGAAAAAGGTTCTATCTTGGTCCAATTTTTTGGAAATCGCCAAAAGCAATGACATTTCAGCTGAGGTGTGGAGACTTTTCCTATCCATTTGTAAATCAGCAAATACTTCCTCAATCCCCCTCCAGGTACTTAAACGCCATCCAGACCATGTGCCCGCATATCCTGCGCTACCTGACCACCGCCGTCATCACCAACAAGGACGTGCGCAAGCGCAGACAAGTTCTCAAGGACTTGGTGAAGGTTATCCAGCAGGTAAAACCTCATTATTTGACCAAACGCGTCCGGAAAGGTGATTCATTACGGTTGTGTTTGCGCAGGAGTCGTACACGTACAAAGACCCCATCACGGAGTTTGTGGAGTGCCTTTACGTCAACTTTGACTTTGACAGCGCCCAGAAGAAGCTGAGGGAGTGCGAGTCGGTGAGAGAGCATTTCTTGCGTCTTCCCCGCCACGAATGCACGTTCGCTCTTTAACTTTGACTGAGGCTGCTGCACCAAATCCAGTCAATAAATCCTTCTCGAATTCAGTTTTTTTTTTTTTTTTTTTTTTTGAAGCGGAACAGCTGTCAGCTTTGGGGCCAGCCTGCAGTTTTGATGCGCCGCTTTGGGACCACTTTGTACTTGGCTGGGATTTGCTTTTTTAGAATTTTTGTGGCAGCGAAGTGCTTCATTTGTCCTGTCACACACGACTTGTGCGAGTCCCTTGGGCTGTCGTTTGTCTTTTTGCCTACAGGATTCTTGTTTCTAAGGTCTTTGTGGAAGCTTGGTTGTTTTGTTTCTGAAGATTTTTTTTTCTGAATGCAGAATTGATTTTAGGACAAAAAAAAAGACTTTTTGCAAAAATTGAGAAACAGTAAAGGTTTTGCAAGATTGAATTGTGTTTTGGGGGGGAAAAAAGCCATATTTGGTCTTTGTCCAAATTAAAGCATTTTTCTGTAAGTTTTGAAGGTTTTGTGCAACCAAAAAAAATTCCCTTTATTATAAATGAAAAGAGAATTCACAAAATGTGAATATGAGTCAGATATCATTGGATAGCAATTTTGTAGTTAACATCAATGCCACTCAATTGTATATAATTTTTAAAAAATGGTTTCCTTTGTATTCCTTTGTATCCCCACCCTTTTTTTTTTGTCAAACAAGAAGGAAAAAAATGACAAGCCCCATTGCCTCGGATCAATTTTTGCAAATGACATTTTCTTGACAGGCTAAGAAAATATATATATTTTTAGGAAGCACGTTAGGGATTTTTGATGAGGTACAGTTAGTTAAAAATGACTAGGGTAAGTATGCTATTAGACTAACGAAATATAAACATTAAATGCGTACCCATACTCCCTAGAAAAAGGTGGAATTTGTTCAAATGTTGATGAGGCATTCTGGTTGACTTCTGAGCTCCCGATGTCCTTCTCCTGCAGGTTCTCGTCAATGACTTCTTCCTGGTGGCGTGTCTGGAGGACTTCATTGAGAATGCTCGCCTCTTCATCTTCGAGACCTTCTGCCGCATCCATCAGTGCATCAGCATCAAGTGCGGATAGTGACAATCTGTGAATAGTTCACCCCCACCCCTCACAGGGATTTGTAATGACATACAGTTGGCCACAGGATGGCGACAAAGCGCTTAAAATGGAGATGATCAAAAAGCATCAACACCAATGCTCTTCCCATTTACCCAGTCATGAGTCCGTTTTACATTAACGACAGACTTCAGTAGTTAAACTATTCAACACAAACTTCACATGTGGAGCATTATTTTACTGACTCATCTGTGTTGTTGTTTTTTTTTTCCTCACAAACAGCATGCTGGCCGACAAGCTGAACATGACGCCCGAGGAGGCGGAGAGGTGGATCGTCAATCTGATCCGCAATGCCCGGTTGGATGCCAAGATCGACTCCAAGCTGGTGAGCAACGAAACCCCACTCTGCAGTAAAAGTCCGCAACCTCGCTATTCACCTGCCGTGTCTTGTGTCTGTGTCTCGCAGGGTCACGTGGTGATGGGCAACAATGCCGTGTCGCCCTACCAGCAGGTCATCGAGAAGACCAAGAGCTTGTCCTTCCGCAGCCAAATGCTGGCCATGAACATCGAGAAGAAGGTGGCTCACAGCAACAGGAATGAGGTACGCCAGAGCACAACAATGTGCTCATGACTAGCAGGGCCACCCAAAAAAATAATTCAACGCCTTTATTAGTCGTCTAAATAATAAATAGACTGCAAACTGACATTAGAATTGTGTACAAGAGTTCAATTTGTGCCTTTCTACTTGTATCCATTTTGTCTCATCTGGTTTCCACAGACGCCAAACTGGGCCGCTCAAGACTCTGGATTCTACTAAAAAAGGAAAAACAAAAAAATCAAAAAAAGAGGAGGCCAATGGCTCTTGGAAAATAATCCCACAACTTTTAACCGGATTCCCACACTTGGTTTATCTGCCTGCATCATTCCAACTGGCTGCTTGAAGCAGGCGTCACACAATTGGGTTGTTGGCCTTTCAGATGTGTCACCTTTCTTATTGTTGTTGGATTTCCTTTTTTTTTTTTTTTTCCAGGTCAATAGTCTGAAAGCAGTTAACATGACATTAAAGCTTTTTCCTCTTTGGAAAACAAACCCTATAAGTGTTTTTAATTTTTCATGTATTCCTGTCGATTCCTAATACGTCCACTTGGTGTTGATGTTGTATAATTTTTTTTCGCTGCCTGCAGGATTTCGGTGTCCGGGTTTCTCCTCAGAACTGGGTACACGTTTGTTTCACTTTCGTCCACTAGATGGCGATATTTCCCCAGTTATCATCGGCTGCACCATTCCAACGTCTGTCGTCCGGCTTTTCCGCTGACGTCTACAAATATGGGACTGTTGATTATTGAGTACTAGTTAACTCATCGATACTGGGACACCTTTGTTATTCCATCAGAGGAAAGTGTATTGCCGTCAATTCCTGCTTTAGGGCTAAATCAAATGCATAAAGCGTGAGACTTACTATAACCACACCTTTATAATATTAAGCGTCACTGTTTATAAACCTGACCTGTATCAACCTTCCCCAGGCAAATATTTGCCTTAATGTCCATTGAAACCAGTTACCAAGCTTTGGCGTCAGCAAACCATGGGACTTTTTATTACCCAAACCGGTTTGCTGAATACTTGCAGTCAATTCATGTGTTGTGTTTGCGGGAAAAGTGCGTCAGGTGCATTTTTTTCTTGTGTCCTCAAGTGAGGATTCCCTCTGATGTGTCAAGGAGGAGGGGCCGATGACCATGCCAGCTGCTATCCACGCCTCTTCCTCTCCTCTTTTCTTCTGTTTCCTTGCAGCTGACGTGGGCCCCGACAGCTGGAATCCATCAGCGTGCACTTCGGCCTGCCTCCCTGCTACTTCCTGACTCGATCCCTCTGCTCCTTTCGTCTACCGAGTGACTTACGCGAGCATGGACCCGCTGACATCCTGGGTGGCGACAGACCCGGCTGTGGTCCGGATCCTATGGATCTTGGCGCTGGTACTGGCCCCGCTACTGGTGTGGTTCTTTTCCTTTTGCTGCTACACGTGGAACCACGGCTCTTCCTCGGCTTCCATGGAGCGCTACCTGGAAGGTAGGGTGGATACTCCCCCTCCCATCCCGCGCCACGTGATAGGCTGTTTCTGTTTCCACTCTAACTCGCTTACGCGACTGTGGTGTTTTTTTTTTTTCTGCCACCGAATTGCTTCTGCTTCCACTTTGTGGTTGGAAATGTGCTGATTGGACGGCTGGGATGTGTACAATGGCTCTGTCACGCTTACAGTTACAATAAAAATATACACAAAGAGAGTTCTGCGAGACTTGTAAGCGTACTTAAAAAAATAAATAAATAATGCAGTGATTGCCGTCCACGAATGCTCTGGAGGCATCATCGGGTGTGCTGCAGGAAAAGAACAAATTTGACTTCATTGGCCCATAAATTATTTACTATGAATGATGCGTCTTTGTTCATCTCTCTATGCCAGTGACAAGCACAACAAATAAACGCTCCTCTACGCGATAGCTGAAGTTACAATTAACTTGCGGCCATGAATACTTTATTTAGAGAGCGAAATACTGAATGCAAAATAAAGACTGAACGGAATAAAACTTTTTGGTGATGTTTTTGTTCATTGGTGTGCCGTGAGATGTGGAACATCTGCTTTTGCTCAGTAAAAGTAGTAAATGTGTTTGTTTTTGTTTTTTCCACCCCGCCTTCCCACACAGTGATGGTGAAGCCGCCCGGATCCAAAGGTCCCGCTCAGGTGAGACCAGCGTTGACTCGGAATCGTAATGTAATGCCTCCTTTTGGACTTTAGGGGTCTCTGCTCACTTGTACTTGGCCCCAGTTGTCTTCCCGGGGCCTGATGACATAACAAAACAACCATCCCGTCTCAAACCGCCCTCCTGTCAACTGTCCTCCAAATGCAATGAAATTTAATGCTTGCCAGCTTTATTTATCGCTTTTCATACAAAGGGTAACTCGAAGTGCTTCACGTTATTTAAAGTACAAAATTTAAAATCAGCTACAAACTTAAGAGTGAAGTTTGATTTTTTTTGTCGAGACTGTGAGGACCACCTTGCTGCCAGTTTGCTGGACAAATAAATCTAATTAAATATCAAAGAGTGGATGATTGAGTGAATGTGTGTGCAATGTGCATGACCTTTCAACATGCCTGCATATGCGAAGCCGTTTGTGCGGCACTAACATATGAACAAAGATCAAAAATGTCACGGCGTACACACACACACACACGACACAATGGGAGCCAACCGGCTTTTTGCGCCCGTCCATCAAAATGACGTCAGTGAATGAGAGGCGTGTGTGTGCAAATGCCACGGTTAACAGTCGGAATATTGTACAACATCCCTGCAGAAACATACAGTCCACAGCACAAGATTTCGAGACCCTCCCATTGTGTTCAACCTGAGTGTTGGCTTTTAGAATTCTGTAGAATGCCAATGAAATAGTACTTTCTTGACAGCAAAAGTAATAAAAATGCAAGTGACCAAAAAACAAAAAAAAAAAAAACGCAGCACGCTAAGTGGAGGCTTTTTGTCATGTTTCAGAGGAGGAAAAAGCGCAAAGAGAAGCATGCCGAAACCATTCAAGCCAAGGCAATTAAAGTGGTCAAGACGGAGAAGGCAAAAGAGACCAAGGTGGTCCCGAATGCAAAGGATGTGAAGAAGCATCAAGAGGAGGAAGTCAAGAAATCAAAGGAGATGAAGCTGAAGGTGGATCAGGAGGTGATCCAGAAGGTGGAGGTAGCAAAGAAGGTAAAGGAGAAGGTACTGAAAGTGGTCCAAGAGACCAAAACAATCACCGAGAAGATCAAGAAGGCAAATGTTAAGGACAACGACGTTGTACAGGAGGCAAAAGTAATGACTAAAGAAGTGAAGGCCCCCTGGGAGGAGGTGAAGAAGCCAAAGGCAGTCAAGAAGTCCATCCAGGAAGTGAAGGAAATTATGCAGAAGGAGGGCAAGCTGGTCATCCAGGAAGACAGAAAGGAAAAATTGAAACCTATCAAAAAGTCAAATGACATCCTGGAGTCTAAAGAAAACAAAAAGAGGAAGGAGGCGAAGGTAGTCCTGGAAGCAAAGGAAGAGGCGAAGAAGCCCGAGTCAGTCAAGAAGGAGAAGGTGAGGGTAGTCCAGCAGGCCAAGGAGACAGTGACTGTGGTCCAGGAGGACTTGAAGAAGGCAATACCGGTCAAAAAGGTGAAGGAAACAATGAAAGACAAGGTGAAGGTCATCCAGCAGGCCAAGGAAACGGTGACTGTGGTCCAGGAGGACTTGAAGAAGGCAATACCGGTCAAAAAGGTGAAGGAAACAATGAAAGACAAGGTGAAGGTCATCCAGCAGGCCAAGGAAACGGTGACTGTGGTCCAGCAGGACTTGAAAAAGGCAATACCGGTCAAAAAGGTGAAGGAAACAATGAAAGACAAGGTGAAGGTCATCCAGCAGGCCAAGGAAACGGTGACTGTGGTCCAGGAGGACTTGAAGAAGGCAATACCGGTCAAAAAGGTGAAGGAAACAATGAAAGACAAGGTGAAGGTCATCCAGCAGGCCAAGGAAACGGTGACTGTGGTCCAGCAGGACTTGAAAAAGGCAATACCGGTCAAAAAGGTAAAGGAAACAATGAAAGACAAGCTTAAGGTCATCCAGCAAGCCAAGGAAACGGTGGTTGTGGTCCAGGAGGACTTAAAGAAGGCAAAACCGGTCAAAAAGGTGAAGGAAACAATGAAGGACAAGGTGAAGAACGATCAACCGGCCAAGGAGACATTGACGGTGATGCCGCAGGAAGTGAAGAAGCCAAAGACAGTCAAGGCAAGGATCACCCAGGAGGTGAAGAAAACAACGGAGGAGGAGGTGAAGGTGATCCAAGAGGTGAAGAAGGTGAAGCCGGTCAAGATGGCGGAGCTGAAAGTGATCCAGGAAGTTATAGAAGTGCCTCTGAAGGAATCTGAGGCGTCTTCCCTGGAGGCTTCAGCCCCATCTGGGAAAAGGAGGAGGAGGCGGCGACCACAGAAGGTGAGCTGTCATCGAGTTGTTCATGTTTATGCGTACTGGACATATTCGCGACACCTGTGCCGCCTGGTATCATTAGACTCGAATCGTTTTTAAAAAGCTGGTCCCTCAGGGATGTCGATGGCGGTCTCACGGAACTGGCACGAGATGCCGTGATGGCATGCGGAATCGATGGGAACAAAAGTGGAGCAGCACACAGTGGTCCATTCACACCATGACACACAAACGCATTGGTCGCTCATTATGTAACCTCGCCCAGCAGGACAACTTTTGTTTCGACTGGCTGAACTTAGTGTTCTTTTCTACGTGGTTAACATGCTTTTTTAGAAGCGAGGAAAAAAAACTGCTCTTGAAAAGCATGCGATTTGTCTCAGCCCCCCCGCCCCCCCCCCCAAAAAAAGCTTACTATAACACCTAAAACTTGATTTGTGGTTAATCAAAGGCACCGCTCACTCCCATTCAACACGAGTTAGAACGTGATTGGTTAGGTCATGTTAATGATGGAGAAAGTTTTGAAAAGATCTGTCTATGTCTCATTTGTTTCATATCAGAAAAATTGAGCTGGATGGTCATTCCACTGAATCGGTGGCCTTTGCGTCCTCAGGAAATATAAAATTGTTTTGTTTGCAATGCAAAGCGTTCTCCACATGAAAGTGATTTTGTATTTTAAAATTGGGATCATTGTACAAGTCACATGGTCCACAGGAAGTTGTCTCACCACATCCTCTGCAGGCCAAAAGTAAATTCACTCATTTAGATTTGAATTATGGAGGTAAGATCACAACAGAGACAGACAATGGTGTCTTTTTTTGTTTGTTTTGTTTTGTTTTCTGCTGGAAATTTGAAGCATTGATTCAGGTGGAGTGACCCAGATAAGATTTGGAGTCAGGCGTGCTATGACTAGCTAGCTCTAGACTGAATAAGTCTAGCGTACTACGATGGATCGAGAATCGGTATATCTGTCAAGCTCATACATTGCTGTGAATTCAAGAAATCCTTAAATAGCCACTGAAGGCCCAGGTACAAAAGTCGCTGACTGCCACTATTATATTCTGAATACTTCGGTTGTTGCTCTGTCCGTTCTGGAACTATCATGCCCGTCAAACACGCTTGTCATGTCATGTTCATGTATGCGCCAATCTAGCGCAAATAACACCGTGTTAAGTTTTGCGTTTGGTTCAGTGCCGGACGGACCCCCCCCCCCTTTAAAATAAATAAATAAATGGCGCAGTGCGCATGCGCGCCTCCTCTCCTGCCGCCGCTGCTGCTGCTGCAGAGAATATGATGAGGGCGCCTTGAGGTGTGCCATCAAATTCTGCATGCGACGCTTGTTAACGCACTGTTTGCGTGGCCCCACCACCGCCACGACCACCACCACCCCCATCACCGCCACTCCCGCGGACATGTCGACCGTGAGTATGGTGATGACGTACGTGGGCAGCTTCGGTGTCGGTTCGGACGCGTAGAAAGGGGGGGGGGTGTGTGTGGGGGGGGGGATTTGCAGGTGCAGGGCGGCCTCGTTGAGGTCACTTAGAACGCGCTATGAATTCGTCATGGAACGTATAAAGTATTCATCACGTAAACTCACGTAAATCACGTGGTGACTATTTTGGGATGTGTGAATGTTGATGAGTTTCCCTTTAAGTTCTGCGAGTGACGTGTGCAGGCCACTTCATTAGGTACACCTGCACAATCTCACGAAAGCCAATTCTGGAAAACTGTCTCGTCTTTTCTTGCCGCAACTATGCTAGGTCTCGCTATTCTCCAGACAATCATTTCAACCTGGAGTTATGTCGTCTTGATCTATGCGTCTTTGTTACCATAATAAATTAAAAGAAAGGGATAAATAATCTCGTCATGTCATCCATGGTCGAACTATTTTAACTAGTTTGGTTGTTCTAGAACCATTTTTGTTAGGTCTACCTGGCTAGCTATTTTAGTTCCGTTGATTGATCCGAGGTTCATCCATGCTGGGTGTTTTGACTCGTGGTCTTTGATCTTTCAACACTTAGTCTTGCTCTCTAGCTATTCCGCATCTATTCATTGTAGTCCAGAGCTCTGTCTTCCACATTTGTGCAGCTATACTATCCTGAGAGACATTATAAATACCAAAAAAAAAAATCTGAGCTTTATCCAGCCATTGTAGCTGCCGAATTTCCCACTCTTCTAGATATGTCATGTAAATCTTCATCCTTTATTTATTTTATATATATATATTATATTATTATATATATATTATTATATATTTATGTAATGTTTATTCTACAAATATATTACTAATGCTGTATTTTATATTGCACTTTTATTGAACTGTGTACAGTTCTTTCTGAAACATTTTGTGCAATGAAACACTGTTTTTTTTCTCCCCCCCCCATCCCCCCCAATGTTGCTGCTGTCGACTGCAAATTTCCCCAGTGTGGGACAAATAAAGGTTATCAGTTCTTACCTGTTAATTCAAGCTCCATCCTTGGTGTAAATTCTGAAGATATTTCATTGAAATCTAGTGTTATTCTTCAAAATCTATTATAAATCAATCCATTTGCACTAGAAGTCTAGTGAGCTATTTAAGATCCATCTCATGTAGACCTATCCTACAATTTAGATTGATCTATTCATTCTGGATCTTTGCCTTTTTCCAAATCTATTCTCGCTCTATTTTTGGCCAATCTAGTCATTATATCCATTCCGGCTATATTTACATTATTTCCGGAATATAGTATGTAGTTTACCAGTCCATTCTAATCTTATTTCTCTTCTGAATCTGTTCATCTACCGTATGTTTAATCTCCTCTATCCAGCCAGACTGTAACTGGCTAGTCTCGAGACTAGCTAATATAGTGCTAGGTTGTCTTTAATTTATGACTCTGTTGCAGTGTATTCGAGATCCATTTTGCTATGCATCCTAGATCGCTCTCTACTACATCTCTCGATCTGTTGTTTTGTTCTACAGCTGTTCATCTCTTACTCCAGATAATGTCCATTCCAATGATTTTTTTTTCCTTTTCAAGATGCACTGTATTTATAAGTACATTTTCCACAGATAAGTGTTACGGTACATTAGCAACAGAGTCTGGCGGCTATTCGACATCCATTTTGCTATGCATCCTTGATCGCTCTCTACTACATCTCTCGATCTATTGTTTTGTTCTAGAGCTCGTTCATCTCTTTCTCCAGATAATGTCCATTCCAATGATTTTTTTTTTCCTTTTCAAGATGCACTGTATTTATAAGTACATTTTCCACAGATAAGTGTTACGGTACATTAGCAACAGAGTCTGGCGGGATTTGAAATTTGACACAGGAGATATGATGTCGTTGCTGCGCTCAGATGCCGTTCGGGGACTTCATCCGATCACAGAGTGCGTGCGTGATGGTGCAGCCAGCGCCCTGTCGAGGCAGTGTGGTTGCTCTGTGCCTGACGGTGACTCAGCACCGTCGAGGCGGAAGTGTCGTTCACGCGCATTCGGAAGTACACTCTGCTCATGAGCAAAAAGAAAAAAAACACATTTTTAATAATCAAGCAACACATTCGAAATGATAACCAATTACAGTATTTAATACAATAAATAATCATAAACGTGTAGTCATTTAAAAGTCAAGTTAATTTCATATTTTTACTTTGATGTGGTTAAACACTGTTTGCAAATGTGTGCACACCCTCTTATAAGTCGTGCTAATGTGGCTGTGTTGACAGTCAACCAAATGTAACCCTTTGAGGCACAGCGGTTACTACAGTGGACAGCGTCTCATGTTATCAGGTTACAGCAGGGGTCCCCAACCCCCGGGCCGCGGACTGGTACTGGTCCGTGGGTTATTTGGTACCGGGCCGTACAGAAAAAATAAATGACTTATATGACTTCTGTTTTATTCATTTCGGAATCTGAAAGATGTTTTATTTCGTAAATTTACATGATTCTCCGTTACATCCGTCTACAGTATGTCACTCTTAACGCAGGTCAAGGCACGCTTCTTGGTCATGTGATAGGTTACCACTGAAATGAAACCCGGGGGCTAGCAAAATGCGTAAAAAAAAAAAAGGTCTTTTTTTTTTTTTTTTTTTCCAAGGGCGCGTATACTTTTTATATCTACTGTATGTTGTGAGGTGCTGTAGTAATTCTGCATCTCTGCCCGCAGGCCATAGAGGAGGTGCAGGACCAGCCCAAAAAGAGGCCCCTGGTCCGGGCGGCGTCGGATGAGAGCACCGCCGACGTGTACCCCCTGGGGGGCTCGCCGTCCCCGGGGGACACACTTCCCTGGAACCTGCCCAAGCATCATCGCATCAAGCGTTCCAAGTCGGCCTCGGGCGATGTGCTGGACCCGGCCGAGCGCGCCGTCATCCGCATCGCAGGTACCATCTTTTTTTTTTTTTTGGACGCACACCCACTGCCCACTTCATTAGGTACAGGTTCCAAATATTAGGGACAGTATCTCATTTTGGATGGCCGCCTTGCACAGCGTGGCTTTTGTATTGACTTTTCACCAGACTGTGTGTACCTAATGAAGTGGCCAGTGAGTGTCTGCGCTTATCGATTTACAAGCGGACATGTGGTATGAAATAAGACCCCCTCGATACTGATTAGTCAGGGTGGGGTCCTGCAGTGTGATGTCATATGGATACACAAGATAGTGAAGGGCAAAGTAGACCAACCAAGTATTCATCAAGAGTCCTATCATTTTTTTATGGGGGGGGTCATTATAAAAAGCTCAATTTTTAATACATTAATCTCATTAAATAATTCATGAATATATTGTTAATTTGTAAAATAATGACATTTATTTTTTATTCGATTCAATCCCATTTGAATGATCATTTTATGATTAAACCATTGTAGGAAACTATGAGTAAAATTAAAATATTGATGATAATGCTGTTAGAATGAGTATGAATTTTGTGTAAAATTCCAAATGACTTCATCAAATGTTTGCTCTGCCAATAAATATAGTTCAATTAATATGGATTCAAATGTTAAAAAAAATGAGCACTATGGTTTACATTTGATTCCAACCTCATCTACGAATGACTTGTTCGTTTGAAAAATGAAATGCGGCCCCTTCGAAAAAAAAACCGCTGATCGAGTGCGCCTTTGTCGCGATCCAAGATGTGGTTGCTCGTGTGAGCGGCGCGAACATGCGACATCGTGACATCTGCAAACAAGCACAAGGAAGTAGTTGAGATTTGACGTCACGGCAACAGGAACATTTGTTGTCCAGCTTGTTGAGAGGCAGCCAAAGGATCCAAGAAAGCACACGTTCACTTTTAATAAATCAAATGCGTGATAAATATCAAATGATAATGGGCGTGGCTGTATGTCGTCGCTGTCTGCTGATGAACACGTTGCTCCACTTTAGGATTGGCGCTTTTAAACTCACTGGAATGATGTTCTTGGTGCTTTCCGCCATGTCCTGTTAAAAATATGCTCTTTGCTTTCAAAGTTGGGTTTGACGGCAGAGTTATCAAGTTAGGGCTTCTAGCCCGGGGGTCTGGAATTCAAGTTTGGGTTCCAAACCAAAGTTAGCGTTTCAGCTGTGGCTTAAACCTTCCAGTTCGTGTTTCAAGCTATGTCGTGTTTCAGGGCACAGTTCGGGTTTTAAGTCTGGCATAGTGATTTATTATTTTTTTTCGAGCCAAGGTTAGCGTTTCAGCTGTGGCTTAAACCTTCATAGTTCGTGTTTCAAGCGATGTCGTGTTTCAGGGCACAGTTAGGGTTTTAAGTCTGGCATAGTGATTTATTATTTTTTTTCCAGCCAACCAACCAATGAAAACAGGCCTTAACACAACATGTTCATAACAAGCCTCTCCATCGGCTCCCAACAACCCAGAGTGAGGGGTGGGGGGGGTGGACACATAGTCCAGGCTGAGTCTTGGGCCACGCAGACGGGCAGGCCAGACTGGCAGGGGCAGGGAAGGCTTTGTGTGCTACTTTTCCTTTTGTTTTGACCCAAGATGAGCGCAAGTGCAAGCGAGGCGGTGGCCAGCGTCAAGGAGAGCATGCGTCCCGTGGAGCGGGGCCAGGCCCAGCCCGCCGTGCTCACCCCGGGCCAGCGTTTGCCCGAGGAACAGGATTACATGCAGGCCTACGAGAACGTGAGGGAGAAGTATAAAGGTAACGCTTGCTCCGCTCAGCCCGTGTGGCAAGGGAGGGGAATGCCGCTTTGCTGTGGAAACAGGAAGTGGAATGCAATCACACACTTTTATTAGGACCAGATGAGCTGCCTGTGTTAGAACGTGAGCCCATGTGTCAAGCCCTTGTGCCAATCTATCGGTACCGCAGTGATTTGCTGGAGGAACAGAAAGATCCAGAAAAAACACAAGAGATTCCAATATTAAAATGCAATCGGACACTTTTTTTTTTTTTTGTCAGGGGGGAGATGAGCTGCCAATGAGAGCACATGCAAGCCCGCGCGCCAAGCCCATGTTGCGAGCAAGCGGACCACTAATGGCTCCGACTTGAATTACTTGGGAGGCAGGAAATGGAATGCTTTCACAGTAAAATGCAATTGGCATCTTTTTTTTAATTCGGATTGGACAGGCCGACTATGTCAGAAAATGTGAGCCCATGTGTCAAGAGAGTGGAGGCTTAACTGTCGGTTTGCTTGGAAAACAGGAAGTGGAAATGCTTTCACAGTAAAATGCAATCGAGCACTATAATATAAATGTTATACACAAACCCACACCAATAAAAAGACATTGCTTTTCAGGTGTTTTATTTTGAAAGCGCAAAGCAAACAGAGCCTCCTTGTTTGCACTGCATTTAGACGTGGCGGTCTAAATACATCCCAGCATGCAATGTGCCTCCCCCCCACCTTCTTAGGCACCCGAAATACACACTTTGGAATACGCTCCCTTGTGTGTGTGTGTGTGTGTGTGTGTGTGTGTGTGTGTGTGTGTGTGTGTGTGTGTGTGCGTGCAAATGGCAGGAAAGCTCACGTCTAAATCTAAAGCGGCGTCGTCTGACGAGTTTGTTTTGGGAGCGCGTGTGTGTGTGTGTGTGTGTGTGTGTGTGTGTGTGTGTGTGTGTGTGTGTGTACCCAGCCTCCGTTAATACCGTACTTCCCTCAGATCACTTTCATCCAACTCAAAAATAGTAACACACACACGCACATGCTTCTGCTGCATTTCTTGGGGCCACTCCCAGCTGAAAAGTACCATTTAAGTAAACATCAAATCAAGAAGATTTAACACTGTTTTTAACCGAAACACATTTCCTTTTTTTTTACCGTGAGCTTAATCTCAACACACAATGCCAAACCCCATAAACGTTCGAACCAAACTAGCATCTGTAATTATAAACCTTTCAACAATCGATACTTGAAACACAAACGGTGCGGCAATATGTGGCCAATATAACACGACTGACAGGCATATATTCTTTATCCTCTATGCAAACATTACTAATGTTAAAGCAGTTTAGTTGCGATGGTTTTTGGTCACCAAATTTGGTATGTCTTTTGGTGGCCAAGGTTCACGCATACATTCATACACACACACACATATATATATATATATATATATATATATATTAATTTTTATTTAGTTTTGGGCGGGGGGTGTGGCTCAGGCTTCATGGGGTGGGCGCTGATGTGACCTCCGTTGACAGAGGTCCTGCTTGTAAATTATCTTCACTTATGTTCACACCGAGGTGCCACTTTGGATCTGAACACAACTTTCTCAACCTCATGCGAGACTTGGCGGCAGCGGGTCAAAAGCACTTTTCACTGTTGAGCCGGCGATAAAACATTCTAGTGTGTGAACCGTATTCTTCAAATTTATGGAAGTACCAAGGTACGAAACATGCAGGAAATATTTCATCCAAGTTATCTCAAGCCTTGAGGGATGGAAGAACCCAAAAAAATGTATTTGGGCAAAAGCTCAGGGATGCGTTTGAAACTTTGCAGTCAGTGACACATCCTTGGTCAGGTGCAAAGTGAGCGAGGCTCGGAAATGGAGTAGGAAATGTTGTTTGAAATGGATCTGGGATAAGAGGACCGTCGGACAAGAGATTTAGTTTCTTTCTCCTCCAATCCCAAGCTTGAGATTTAGCAACAGCTGACATTAATTATGCAATACCCCCAACACCCGTTCCTAAAAACAGACACAGGAGTGGAAGCTGCAGAAAGGTCAAGTCCACTTTCACTCTCAAAGTCCACTTTTGGACAATTTCTTATCGCTAAATGCGGTGAGACCACACATGGCTGTTGTTGTACTCAGAACAGTATGTTAACCTTGCGTGATAAGCCACATGCTGCTTCACCAATATCTTCTGATGTCATCGGTAAACATGACTGAGTGTCTGCCGCCTGCTCATCCCTCCAACAATAGTGCTAACGCCGAGCGGGCTCAGGCACGCCACAGCGAGCCCGACTCACGCGCGGAATGTCAGCCGTCAGACCGTACGTGTTCGCCCTGAGCCGCCGTTTTTGCGTCCAGCGCCGCGTGAAAGAAAAGCTGCCAACGGATAGACTTTGCTTTGTCAGCTTTTTTCGACACTAACGACCCATTTCAACCAAGTCAACCACGTTTAATGAGCGCTAACCTCTCCTAAGGCTTTTTTTTTTCCCCATCTGTGGAATTATTCACTGAGAAACTTTTATTTCTCATGCCTACGCAGAGCTTTTTCATCCCAAGACCACGAGGCGCTCTAAAGATACCATGCTAGCTAGCTCAAAGCCCACATGCTAGCGGTCACGTCTGACTTATGTTTCCCCCCAACTCCCTTTGCTCCATCGCCTTCTCTCCTATATGCGCACACACTTATGGCAGACAACGAGGCATTCTAAAGCAGCCACGGTCACGTGTGTCACTGCCCGTTTTAGCCAGGCACCCAAAAACAAAAAACAATCAGGGAAACTGAAAAGGTGAAAAACGGTTTCATGCCATATCGCCGCATTTTCGGAATGTTTTCAGCAATTATCTTCAAACAAGGTTAATATATTTCAAAATAAATCTCGGAATGTACTTTACAGGGCCTCTAAATTATGTTTGCCTATTCTGGATCAGAGCCAGATTAAACCTGGTTTGACAAGAAGTTGTTTTAATTGCATTAGAGTTGAGAGATATCATGAAGTCGTTTTTACAAACGGGAAGAGTGACGAATAGCATAAAACATGTGCCCAAGGAGTGTGGTCAGATAACATCTACATGATAAAAAAAAAAATTAACCCCCCCCCAAAAAAAATCCAGCATAATTTTATTAATTGTATTTTTATGATTACAGTTACGTTAGCATAAACATTTAAATTTGCCATGCCAAAAATTGCAAACTGGAAGTTGTAAAACCAAGAGTTGAAAGCGGTCGTTGTTGAAAATGAACAAGTTCTCAGTCTTGCTGTTGAATTCAGCAGGTTCCTGTTAGACGGGAGTAGGAAAAAAAAAAAAAAAAACTCCAGGTGATTCATCTTTTGTTTTGGAGAATTCCGGTTCAAATTTACCACTCCATCATAATTCTCTCCGATTGGGTAACTTGTGAAAAATGTCCGGTATTTATGCCATAAAATCGAACGCAGCTGCGAGGCCTTTGATCCCAACTCCCCACAAACCATTGCACTGACCAAGTGGAGGCAGCATGACGGCCATCATGTGACTGTCAAAACTATTTGATTAATCCCGTTATGTGACACAGAACTGAAAGTTTCCCAAACGTATCCGCCTTTTTAAAATGCTGACTCATCACTCAGTTGAAAGTTTACAGAATGATGATGTCAACTGAGTTAATTGGGCCTGACCGATATATATACATACATTTTTTTTTAGGCTAATTCTGGTATGAGGCAGAGTTAGTGTAATCAGCCGATTAAAAAAAAAAAATCTATATCACTTAACATATAGAGTGCTAAAGATGATTCATTTTTCATTTTACCAATCTTTCTCCTAAGTAACGGACAGACAGATTTAACCCTTCCATACACCCGGTTTCACCTGATAACATGACAAGCTGTCAACTGTCGTAACCGCTGTCCCCGAAAGGGTTCAAGTCAAATCTGAAACAGACCTGCAGTGTTGTTGGATGCACAGATTACCTGCTTATTTACTTATTTCACTGCGGGCAGCCTCCATGACAAGTCATGCTGAGTCACCGTCTGGGTGACAAACCCATTTTTGTATCAATCGTCGCATTTCGTCACTTAGAGCAAGTTCACCTCGATTGTCCTGGCACCTTCCTGTTAAGGAGGAGTAGGAGGAGGATGCACCATCAGGGTGGGGCAAGAGGAGGTGTGCTATTTTTTTTTTCCCACACATCCCCCAATGAAAGGGTTTTTGTGCAAGGCAGGAGGGGACAAAAACACGAAAGCTGCCAACTCATTGAGCGAGCCAGCAAGAGAGAGAGAGAGAGAGAGAGAGAGAGAGAGAGAGAGAGGGGCAGTGGATAGGCTGGTCGTTTGCAGTTTTGAGACTATTCCATCCTCAAGTTGGCCGTTTGGGAGTCAGCAAGCATGGATCCGGCCAGGTCAATCCAGCACGAGATCAGCTCTCTGAAAGGTACTTGACCCTGTTAGCGTCATTAGCTAGTTCGCTCACAATGCATCAGAGGCTGGCAATAAGAAGTTGAGGAATGAGGATCATTCCGTAGCTTTTGTCGCCTTTTGTGGGGGGGCCACGAGCGGGTGGAGGGGGGGGGGGTTGAGGGGGCAACTGCATGCATGCGGCAAAGCGGAGCTGCAATGCAGCATCGCCGTGGCAACAAGTTTGTGGAGGCATGTGGACAAGACTCGGATGTTTTTGAAGCGCCTGTTAAGTTGCCTTCAAGGGGCGTGACTGTGTCCGAGACGTGTGACATCATGACGACTTGGCATCCAATCGGGAGCTGCCGCTCGCCTGCCTTCTCTTTGAATCGATGTGACTCGGAGGACCGGAGAAACACGCATTAGCTGCAACCTTAAAAATCATTGATGTTAGGCAGGTGACGAGCATTACAAAGTGCCTGTCAGCTCCGATTTTGCACGGCAGGCTTTCTTCTTCTTCTTTTTCTTTTCTTTTTTAAACTCCAGCGCCATCTGCTGAATCTGCTCGGTCACTGCCCTAAATCAGACCCAATTGGACTGTAACTGATCGAAAGTGGAAATAAATCCCTCTGTTTTTGTCTTTAACCAGACCTGTGTCAACTTCCCAACTCTCACTTTACTAAGTAACCTAATCACTGACTTGCTAACTGACAGATAACTGAATTACTGACGTGCTAACAATATAACTCGCTTACTGAGTAGCTTATGATCTAACTTACTTCATAATTAACTTATTGACAAGATAACTAACTTGCTAACCAAGGCACTTCCACCTCAACTGACCTACGTATTACATACAGTAACTAAGTAGATGCCCGTCGTACTCACTAATTACCAAATTTACAACAGGACAAACACACTGAAGAATTAAATTACTAACTTGCTAATTAGTCTTACTTATTAACTAACCTACTAAAAAGATGGTCTACTCATTATGCAATTTATTACCTACTTTACTAGATAACTCAGTGGATACTTGGATAGCTGACTTAACTAACTCACTGACTTGCTTACTATGCACTTAACTGTCTACTCGCGTACAAGATTAGTTGCTTATTAACTTACTGGTAATAAACTGGGCGGCCCGGTGAGCTAGTGGTTAGCGCATCGTCCTCACAGTGCGCAGGTCGTGGGTTCGATTCCTGCTCCGGCCTTCCTGTGTGGAGTTTGCTTGTTCTCCCCGGGCCTGTATGGGTTTTCTCCGGGTACTCCGGTTTCCTCCCACATTCCAAAAACATGCACGGCAGGCCAATTGAACACGCTTAATTGTCCGATGGATCGTGGATGGTTGTTCGTCTCTGTGTGCCCTGCGATTGGATGGCGACCAGTTCAGGGTGTCCCCCGCCTACTGCCCGAAGACGGCTGGGATGGGCTCCAGCACACCCCACGACCCTTGTGAGGATAAGCGGATTGGAAAATGGACGGATGGTAATGAACTGACTAACATTCTAATACCTCACAGCTTACCTGTTGACTAATTTACTACATACCTAATTACTAACTACATTAACTACCATGCAAACTTTCTAGTGACTGTCTGACTTATATACACACTGTATATCTTGTTTGCTAACTTACTCAGAAGAAAACTATGACAAACTTATGAACTAACTTATTGACCTACATGTCAACATACAATTATCAGAATAATTTTCAAGCAGCTCATATTGGATCAATCATATTGGATGAATTTGACTTTCAATGGCGATTTTGAGATGACAACAACCTGAAGCTGTTTTTAGGAGTTGCTGTTTTGAAGAGGGATGTGAAAATGGTTCGGCCAAGGCCGTGTGGATGTGTGTGTGTGGGGGGGCTGTCGTGCTTGGAATCCAGAGACAAAAACTCCCTCGCTTCATTGGGTTTGCCCTAAAAAACAAATCGCTCAAGTTCAGAAGCTTTCTTCCAACACTCACAGCTTCTTCTGAATGGATCTTGCGCGGCGATCCGGTCCGCTCTGGCTAAATTCTTGACCGCAAATATTCCCAGCTTATTTGGGGTTGATCCTGTCTTGACCTGGCAAATAGCAAACACCAAAGATTCAATACTTGTCGATTAACTATGAAACATTTTAGATTTGGTGGGCAAAGCGTGGCAGCAAAGTCTCACGGCTCACCATTAAAGACGACACTTTTTAACTATGTCGGCTTACGCAAGGTCAGCCGTTGTGCGGTCTCGGTGTAAGTTTGTAGTGTACACAGACTCATGGTGAAAGTGCTAATAAAGCTAGCGGGTCAAAACCGGGTCTTTTGGCTTGTTGCTTTGGGAGAAGCCGGACATATTCAGCCAACAGATAAGATGACAGGAAGTGATGTCATATTACAGCTCAATGCTGGATCTGAAGCTTTTCATTTTTGTTGGCACCAAGCCCTCACTTGAAAAAACACTGGAAACCATCCGGTGTCAAGGACAACTCATGAAATTAAGCAAGATAAAAGTGATATTGTGTCTTATATACTCCGGTTTTTAGCATATTAGTTAAAAGTAATAAGCTACAACAAATTCCGAATTGGTTGATCTCATCTGTTATTCGGCACAATTGGGTACATATAGTCGTCACTTGGCCCCGATGCATGCAGACCATATCATGCAAAAGTATATTTTTATATTCGATCTAGATATTATGGTTCGATATTCATGGCAGCCATATTTGATTGATCGCATGAGCAAGTTCTTATTGAATTTGCATGCGGCAAGTGATTCTCTAAGGCAGCCTTTGGGAGACTTTCAAACCATGTTGTCAAACATACGGCCCACGGGCCGGAATCGGCCCCCCAAGGAGGTTCGATCAGGCCCGCAGGATAATTTAAAAGTGAAAAAAATGCATAAAAGACACAGAATGAATATTTTTAATAAGGTGCAATTCATGGATCATCCGCTAGGGGACACACTGTTTTGATCAGAATAGAAAACAACATTGTTTTGATCAGAGAAGAAGACAACAGCAGCCTCAGTCTGTCACTGAGACAGACCCAACACAGCAGACACTACGAATGACACGTGAATACTTTATTCTTTACACATTTAATAGCACTCACCTTAGTTTGTAAGGTGTCGGTAGGCAGGGATTAAATTTAGATTTTATATTCACATGTGTAAATGGTTTAAGATTTCATTTCTTTATAAATCTCGTTTAATCTTGAAATGCATTTCTATATTTTTCAATACAAATTACTTGTTAAACTTTTATAAAGTAAATCGGACATTTGTCTAAGGAAATCGAAGGTGCTTGATGAAATGTTTTGTAAAAGACGTGTTCATTCAATTTCAACATTTTCCGAATGTTCTTGTGCTTCTTTAGACCAAAACAAAGGAAAGACATGATATTTTGGTTATTTATAGCAGAGTATGGTGTCATTTTAATGCTCAGGCCCACTTGACATCTACTGAGGCCGTACGTGGCCCACAACGTGAAATGAGTTTGACACCCCTGCCTTAAAACATTGCTTGTGTAATTGTGTAAATTGGCACTGTCCTGTGCTGGAACTACACGTTTTCAAGTCAGGAGTTTCCCTTGAGTGGCCATTGGGTGGTGCTCTCGGCCAGACCCTCTCATGAAGCAAGATGATTCTTGCACTGGTGTAATATTTTATTAGAATTAGGAGTATTGTGAAGTTTAAGTGCTATTTCCTGATGGATGCTACAGTGGAGCGTTTTGTTTTTTTTTTCCCCTCGAGGCGGTGCAAATGCCTCCAGACGGCTAGAGTCTGAAAGGAGTCCATTGTTATTTCTGAACTACTATATCTTGTTGAGAAGACAACCCCCCCCGAGTCTTGACTCCTACAAGTAGCATCCAGGCTAGGGCGGTGCGGGTCTTTGTGCGGGCGTCACGCTAATCTGGGGTCTCAAATGTGTGCTTTGTCATCGTCGTCGTCGCACTGGTTTGCATCCTCACTGACTGCACTATAGCTTCTTAAAACCACCCAGCCACAATGTTATTGATGCAAGATGTTTTATGACATCTGTACAGCCCTCTGAGCGAGACGTTCAGGTGAAAACCTCAGAATACAATCAGAACATGATTTAATGAGGTCCAAATATTTTTTTTTTAAAAAATGTCTGCCTTTATGTCGATAACATTGCTCCGTTTGAGTTATTGGGGTTGGAGTTTGCACTGGAACACATTAGTATTTTCTCCAGAGGGGAGCATAAACTAGCATGACGTATACCTATGGTAGCATAAACAAACACCCTCCCGCCCCATTGTGACACACTCACTACAAGGAAGTGTGTCTTTTGTTATTGTTTTTGTTTTAGTGGAACTGTTGCCACTAGCAACAATCTTAGCTCCTCTGTCTCAACCTTACTGACTCATGTTTTGGGGGAGGGTCACATTGCCATGGTTACCGGCATTTTTAGATAATACATGGCAATGAGCGGTTTATCACACACTCGCATAAACTTGAGTGCACTCACCTTTGGACCAAATTCTTGAGGCAGTTTGGGGGCAAATTTCTACTCGCATCTGTTGGTGCCTCTCACCCATTTTGGACTATTTTTAGTTGGATTTCATTGCATAAATTTGCCATGATGTCATTCAAACAGAAGAACAAGCCATGCCGCAGTGTTGCATAACTCAGTGAGATGATTAGCAGATGTCAAGATCATAAATAATTCATTTAAGAAACTAAAGTCAAGCATGTGGAGTCCCACAGGGCTCACTTCTCGGCTTGTCGTAATTGGAACTTTACAAGCTGCTCCTGCAGTAATGAGCTGCTTGACATTTGCGGTATTTCTTTCATGCCGTGCATGCAGGTTAAGATTTTATACTATTACTAACCGGTTAGCTTCTTTCATGTTCCTTCACATACTCATCTGTCTTGTTTCATTCATATTGTGCATGTGGAGTCCCGCAGGGGTTTGCACTCAGTTCACTGTAATTTAAACTATGCGTGTTGTTAAAATGTTTAACAGAGTCATTTAATCTTTGATAACACACATAAGAAATCAGATTATTCCGCAGGTCATCAATCAAAGCGTGTGGAGTGCTGCAGGGCTTACTTCTCAAACCATTGCACTTAATAGTTTACTTGCTACTCCTACTCGCTGGTTGTTGTAATATTTAAACAGTCACTTAATCTATGATAACATACAGTTGGGCACACAAAGCTTAGTTGTACCAACTACTTTTCGTCATGTTCTGCGTGTTTGTCTTCCTCGTTTGTTGGGTAAAAGGTGAGCCTTG
Organism: Hippocampus comes; assembly: GCF_001891065.2. Classification (NCBI taxonomy): domain Eukaryota; kingdom Metazoa; phylum Chordata; class Actinopteri; order Syngnathiformes; family Syngnathidae; genus Hippocampus; species Hippocampus comes. The sequence continues at coordinate 315,772 of NW_017805452.1, forward strand.
TTGGAATGCTCCCAACAATTCACTCCCAGATGTTCCCACGCCGGCCGTTCCCAAATGCGAAACTGCTGGGTTGTGTTTTTAAAAGTTTGGAAGACAACTGCGCGTCTTAAATCACTCACCGTAAAAGTCCAGCAGGAATGCAGCCTCGCCGCTCATTTCTGCAATTGGATTCAGTGGCCGACGCCACATCTTGAGGATTATACTGTCAGATATAAAAATATTTCATCACACTCCCGTGGCATAAATCTTTTGACTTTGTGATGTATGACGTCTGATTCGGGTTATGAAGAGCAAAAGGTCTGCTCTCGCCATCCAAAAAGCACAACTCAACCCAGGCCTTGATGTTATAAAACATCCCTGTGATCTCCCACATTTGGGGATTTTCCCAGTATTGATGCGTATCAAAATTGGTGAATGTGTGGATGATTTACGATCCCAATTTATCGGGTTTTTTTCCATACTCAAAAACTCTCCAAATTTCTCCGGTGTTCTTCCATGCGTATGATACAAAACTCTCCAAATTTCTCCGGTGTTCTTCCATGCGCAAATGTACATTTGGTTGCGTTTCACTTCGCAACAAGAAATCCGGGAGCCTCGTTTCTCACGAGGAGACCCACAGAAAACCTCAAGAATCCATTGCCAAAAATACATACAAATTCGGCCATTTTAGTTTGAAATGGACTGAGGTTTCAAAGCAGTTTCACTTAGCAACATAACATTTGGTGTTTGGTGGAACATGAGTAGATCTACAAAAATTGTCAAGAAGCCACGCCCCCAAAAAGACATGGGAACTTTCCCTTACTTATTTATTTTTGTTAGTATAAAGAAAGTAGCAGGCAGCGTGGCGTTTGCACGCATGAAAATTAGAGGATGGCGCAGTTCCACCAGTGTGTTTAAAAGCAAATTACGGGGGAGAAGTACCCAAAAAAAAAAATTGTAAATATGTTCCAAACCTCCCGTGTATATTTTTGGCCCCGCCAACAACCGCGGTACCTCCTCGAAGCCGCGTTCTTTCCATGCCAACCTCCTCGCGAAAGAAGCTTGACTTGGAAAGAACAATTGTCTTCTTGTGAATGGGAAGGAAATAAGTGCGACGCTCTGTGTGATATTTCATCGGGTCCAAAAGAAACGCCACACACACACACACACACACACACACGTTTCACGGCGGACGGATTAGTTGGCAACCCAACACATACTTCATCGCACAATGAATCCCTGTCCTACTTTTAAAGAGAAAAAACTCAACCACACAATGTTTTATCTTCACTTCTTCTTCTATATTAATTCAATTTATTTTAGCTTGACTTTTTTTTGGGGGGGGCGGGGTGAATTGTAGCTTTAGCCTGCAACAGCTCATCAATACTTAAGCATATCGAACGTAAACAGCGTTGACTGCTCCCATTTCTAAAATGTTGGATTATGTAATTCAATGCGCACATCAGAAGATTTATGATGCTAAATGCTTTCGGCTGGGTATAGCTTCCAGATGCTGACAACCGCGATCCCCCGCTACCCTCCTCCAAATCTGCTCTTCTTTAGTCCTGGACCTCCCTCAGGGTGCCACGTTTGACATGTCGCTCAGTTCGTTGACCTGGCTACGGAGTTAATTATTTTATTTGTGTCCGGGATTATCATCTCCGTCAGCCGATAATACGATTTGCTGACCGTTGAAGTGATGAGCCTGTCATTTTCAATCGGACAAAATGAGAAGCAGGCGGAAAGCTACCGCGCTCACGTTGTCCGATGTCCCATTAAGTTTTATATCCATGGATAAAAATAGTTTGGCTGATGAAATGCGTGTTGGGAAGAACCACTCTCTAGATTTGTGTATTTTTATTTTTTTTTAATGCTACATATTAGCTACACTATTATTATTATTATTTTATGGTACAAACAGCCTGTTTAACCATAAAAAATATGTTGTTTCTATTTTTAAATCAGCTGCATGTGTCAGCACAAAAATATTTTTAAAAACATAGATGAAATATAAATATATTCCTGCCTTTACCCTCTTGTGTTACGGTCAGGTTAATGTTGTTTTTTTTTTTTTGTTTTGTTTTTTTTTACAATTTTGTTTTTTTTTTTTTGCATCATGTTTTTAAATCTGCTGCATTTTTTAACCATAAAAATAAATCTTCAAACTTATTTTTAAAATACATTTTTGCCTTCTGACCTTTGAGCCTTTTGATCAATGTATTTATTAAATGTAAATATTTTTATAGATATCATGAAAAGAACAAAACAAGGCTAAGCATATTTTTGTATTTTTAAATAATGTTAACGTGGGTCAGTTTGACCCGCAACTGAGCGCAAGGATGAACTTTCTTGATCGTACACATTTTGAGGGTTTTTTCCTGATGCCCCCTGCTGCACTTAAATTGCATCAGGGTCGGTTTTATTTTCTTTTTGATATAAATAGGAATTTAAAAAAAAAAAAAGGAAAGAAATGAAGTGTGTCTAATTTGCACATAAAAGAAGTAACCAGGCCGGAGATGGGAAATGTTGGTGTGGCGCAGGCAGGCAGGCAGGCTCATGTTTTCCAGCCAGTGCCTCTCTTAGGGAGGGTGAAGAAGCTGCCGCAACATGTGGCAAGAAGTGGCCCCCCTCCCGGTGTCTCTCTGGCCGGACTGCCTGCTGTGGCGTCTGCTGGCTTTTCTGTCTTCTCCGTGTGATGCGTCGGGACGTGACTAGAGAGCCTTAAAATGGAGTCCATCTGTAGCCGAGACTTCATGGAGCTTTTGATTCAGAACGGTCAAGGTAGGTGGCGACAGTTCAGTCTTTCGACCAAAAGGTGTCAGCACGTAAATGCTTTTTAGTGGCCAGCAGCTGATGCGGCCTGCTCTGTTGTTGGCTAAACCGTCACTTAAAAAAAAAAAAATCCTATGCTTCATTTTGGAAGCAGATTGTTGACTTTCTTTGGAGAAATTTGAGCCTCAGAATGATTACGATCTGTTTTAAGTTTTGGGGATTATAAGATGTAATACCACATTTGTCCTCAGATGGTGGTAGTGAGTCATTTCGATGGGGGGTATCTTGTTCGGTTAGCTTAACAGGATTTTTTTTTTAAGGCTTTGCTTTTTTAATTTTTTTTTTAATTTCTATATCTCGCAGCTGAGTTTTTTTAAATTTTTTTATGTAAATGTTACGGTGACGAGAAAAACTGAGTGTCTGGCAAACTTTCTGCAACCTCGAATGAACCCTGACTAGAAAACATTCTCTACGTGTGCACATACTGTGCAAAGCAAACCTCCGCCGCCCACTGAGATATGGGCTGTAATGTTTAATCGAAGGGGGGAGAGAAAAAAAACACTCATTGACACGGGGCCTGACAGTAGTGTAGCCTATTCATTTAACTGCATAATTCTTCATTTTGATTTCAGGATCCAAAATCATCGCGATTCTGAATTCAGTGAAACTGAGTTTTATCAAACACATTCATTCTGAATGGTGCAACATAGCTCTGTTTAATTTTAAAACTGGATGGACTCATTTTAAATTTGTTTTTTTGCTCATCTCTGATTAGAGCAAATTTTTTGATTCAATGAAGCGTTTTGGGCGCAAGCCAGCCAAGAGTTATAATCTCACCACACCCACGCTATTCATTTGCCCTTTGATGCTGTTTTGCATTGTTGTTAGCATTATTTGTTATATTTTTGAGTTTGCAGCCGCGTTCTAGTGCTGATATTTTTGCTAGCAAAAAAAAAAAAAATCCCAAATCATCAGAAAGATGGCTTGTATCTCAAAGCTTGCAAGTCGAGTCCCTCATGTCTCAAGGCACCTCTGTATATATTTTTGAAATAGAACCTATCTGGTTTTGGAAGAACACTTAGGCCTACTAGCTACTGTATTTTTATTATTTTTTTTTAAATTCGGTCACTGCCATTGACAGCTATGGACGTCAAAGATGCATTTAAGGCGGCCTGGGAGTGAATGAGTTAATGTTGGTCTTTCTGGCAGTACTTGGCGAGCAAAGTATTTCTCCAACTTTGAGAACCACTGCTGGATAACCCACTCGTCTCATAGACCGCTAAATTGGGGGTTTTGTAGTCGCCGTGGCGACGAATGAAGGATTTGAAGCTGTTTGCTTTAAGGACCCGGTATCCCATCGGTTGCTTTAATCAATGCTTGCGTCCAGACTGAAGCATTACTGTGCAGAACATTGCCATAACACTTTTAGAAAAAAAAAAAATGAGGCACATCATGCGGGCGAGGCGCAGCAATTTTTTTTTTTTTTTTAAACGACTTCCACAGAGGCCTCTTTGTCAGACCACTTTTCCGCCCTTTGTCCATTTTTTTTTTTTTTTTCCTCCTGCAACTCATGGACACCGTCCAGGGAAAAGCAGTCCGCATGAGATGCTCTTTCCACTAAGCTCACAGCGCTCAGGGCCGTCTGCTTTTCGCTTCCCCGGCTGGACGAGCCTCCACTTCTTTTTTTTTTTTTTTTCCCCCCTCAGCTTATTTTCCCTAGCACGGCCCCCCTCTCCCTCCCTCCGTCCGCCTCCGCCTCCCATTGGGTTCTGATTAGAAGACACAATGTTTCAAGGTCAGGTCTGAGGAGGAGGAGGATTTTGTGGAAAAGTGGCAAGCGCGCAAGAAGGCAGAATGGACCTGTGCTGCTGCGTTTGCCCCGGATCTCCTCGTGGTATGTTTTTATTTATTGATGTATTTCTTTTGCCGTTAGAATCCACTTTAAAGCTCTTATTTTTTTAAATGTACGCCACTGTGTGGTGTGACAGCATCTTGCTTATGTTGTGTTTACGTGTGTTCATTGGGCGACGAGCGAACGAACGGTTTCAGGATGCTGCGCGTCGTCGCACATGTGGGAGCGGTCGGCGGCTCCTCCCTTTTGGAGACACGAGGGGGTGGGGGGGGTGCAGATCTGTTCCGCTCACATGGCTCGGGAGAGCTGGACAGAACTTTTCCGCTTCAAGGCTAGTTTGTGTTGATGGGAGTCAAATGGAGCATTTGAGTCACTTGATTAGGTACACCTACATACATCTCGTTGGCACCATGTGTGGCCTTTCGAATTTATTATTATTTTTTTAATCAAAGCGATATCCCCCCGCCCCTTGCCCCCAAACAGTAGAAGACATAAATATTCAAGTCAACTTTATTGTCCAATGTGCTCTATGTGCAACATAGAGCACAGATGAAATGTCTTTCCTCTCAACCACATGAGAGAGAGGAGCCGCTGCGGGTGCCCGCGCCGCCATCAACAAAACTTTTGGGGAGGAATTATTATTAGTCACATTTTGAGCTCTTAACACACTCAATTAAAATGTCAATATTTTTTTTTAATCCTAAAGAAAATTTAAAAATTGGCATTAAATTTCACAATTTTGAAATGATTCCCTCCTTTTTGTGTAAAAATAAGAATATCTAAATCCTTTTTTAGTGAGAAACAGAAAATATTTCTTGTTTAAAAAAAAAATAGTTTTCTTTTTTTCCCCCCCATACTTATCCAAAACAAAGAGAACAAAAAAAAAAAATCTAAATTTTGTGATTTTTCTTTTTATCTACATCAAAGAATTGTTTTTGAAAAATTTGGGGGTCAAAATAGACTTTATTATTCTTTTTTTTTTTATCCAAGGCAAAAAAATATATATATTTGCAAAATTTTTTCCAACAAGCTGTCAGTTTTTTCGGTTATTTTCTCTGTTATCCTACACAAGAAAATACATTTTTTTGGATGAAAACTTAGAATGGAATTTTCTTTTAAAAACCAACAACAACAACAAATCTCGAAACTTTTAAGATGTTTATCATAAACAAAATAAATTTAATTTTTTTTTTTTCTAAATTCCTATATTTTTTTTCCAACAAGTCAGCATAATTTCACGGAAAGGGAATGACATCTACATCATGAGGAGCAATAACGCAATAATGTACTTGATGTGACTGTTGCGTGATTTGCATTTTCGCCAGGGCTTTGCTGCCTTTTTGGTTCTTTCATTTGTCAATCATCACAGCAGCACCGCCGCTTATCCACTCAGCTGATTATTTGTTCTATTTTTAATGCCCAAACATCATCTTCTCAATGCCTCTAAAAGCGATCTTAAATACCGTACCCCCACTATCAACACGAAGACAAACACTTGGCGCTAATGCTTAAGCGCTAAGTTTGTAAGTCCAACTATTTTGGTGCGTGCCAGTCAGGCTCTTGCATTGTGACAGCGTCTTCTCGGCATCGGGTTTCTTAGAGATGAAAGCCACACCTGTTCGAGACAAAACAGCATCATCATCATCCTCTTCCATCCTCCGTGTTTGTTTTTTTTTTTTTCATCTTCCACGGATCGATCCGAGCAACGCCAACGCCCCCTTTTTTTTTCTTTTTGCCCGGAGTGAATTGTTTGACACTGCAGACAGAACGTCTCTATCGAGCTGACTTGCTGCCAAAATGGCGCTTCTGGTGCTACTTTGGAATCCGGGAAATCCGCCCCCGCCATTCCCGATGCGTATGGATTTTACAGTGTGAAAGGGGCTGAAATAGGGGCGAGAAAAGCATTCTGGCTTCTGTCAGTTTACGAGCTGCAAAGAATCTTTGGAGTGCGATTGCTGTCCTATTGTACCGTAGCATGAGGTTGCAATTTGCGTTTACAGTCGCAGAATAGAGTCTCGGAGTGAAGGCGTAAAAGGGGGCGGAGGGTAGGGGAAAAAATGACTCAGGCTCAATGAAGAAAGGATGGAAAAGGGATCAACTGTGGATGATTCTGGAAAGGGAGTGCAGGGAAACTGAGTTTGCCTGCTTATCAGGCCTGATCGCTCCATACGAGTTTGTTTATAAATGTGTATGCATTTATGATTAAAAGACTGCAGTGAGTGAGTCCGTCCAGCAAGGCCAGCCGAGTCACCCGCAGGAGGCTTGTTTATTTTGGTAACTTCTGACCGGAGGGGGGGGGGGGGGGTGTCAGTGGTGACTGATTTCATATATTTGGAAATTCAAGCGGTGGCGTCGTGCTTATCGTGTGAAATTCAGAAGTTGTTGACGTGCATCTCGATGCCATGGTGGAATGGCAGGAGTGAGTGCAGAGGAAAATTCACTCCGGCTCACTTATCACTCTTTTATTGTTAAAAAAAAATTAAAAAATCTCATTTTATTTGCCAAGATATAGAAGGTTTTTTTTTTTTTTGCCTTGCTGCTTGGATTTCTGCCATAGCAGGAGTGAGCACAGGGAGACGTCACCTTCATCTCGACTTTGTAAAACTAGCGTCGGCGTCTAACATTCGGAGGTTGTTGCCATGTAGCTTTGGGCTTCAATGCGGAGTTTCAGGAGTCGTTTCTTTTGAGCGGCTCGTGGCAGTGGCGTACACGTGTGCGGGCAGGGAGTACGCAAAAGGGCACTCATTCCCCTGCTCTGACTCGTCTCCTTTTTTTTTAATAACAGGTTGAGGATTTTTGTTTGCTCGCGAATGTTCAAGAGCGTCGCGGCGGCTGGTGTGGATGTCTGAGGGAAGTGAGTAGCCGCCACGGCTGTAAAAGTTCGTATCTGTCGCTATCATTCAGGACTAAGTGCAGGAGGGAGGGTGAAAGGCGAGACGGGGAGGGAGGGAGGGACAGAGTAAGTGAGAGGGGAGGGAGGTGCGCTCCCGCTACGACTTCTCTCTCTTTATAAAAACGACTGGTGGAGTTGGCTGCAGCTCGCAAACCTCCCCGATGTGTTTGACCTCACTCTCTCTCGACTTGGTGTTGGTGGAGATTTGGCTCGCTGTGTTCCTCCTCCCCGGCCCCCACCCGCTCCCTCCCACGCGTGGGCAAATCCGCCGCCGCGATCGCCACACTCCGAAGCCAGGCCCGATGCCGGCGATCCCCGATGGAAATTTGTTCCCCTCGCTGGTGGCGGCGGGCCACCTGGTCACCTTGCTGCTGGCGTGGCGCTGGAGGTTGCGCAGGAAGCGAGGTAAGCGGCGTGCCTATTTCAAGGCGGGGGGGGGGGGGGGGCTTTAAAGTCCAAGGACGGAAACTTTTTCCCTTGAACGCTCACCCGCTCGCTCGCCTCGGTCTTTGCCACTGTCCTCACTGCTCTCGTATCCCGTCTGCGTCACCCCCCCCCCCCCCCCCCCCCCCCCCCCCACCCCATTTGGCCTCCCTCTTGCTCCTCCCTCTGCTTAGTTTCCTGCGGAATGACAGTGTCGGAGTTAACTCCGTGAATGCCGGCTGGAAGGCGACATCTGGTTTTGGTTTTTGACGCGTGTCAGTTCTTCCTTCCTCAGACTGTACAGCCCAAGGGCGTCTTTGGGTGCATTGACATGACAACTAACGCCTACTTAGGAACGATTTACGTTCCGGAAGGCTGCTCGTGTCTCGGATTTGTCATTCGAGTTGAAGGGAACGGTAAAATTGAGTCACGCAACAGAGTTAAGCGTTGTATGTTTGAACACCAAAAAGTTCAACCAAATCACAGAATTTCTGCTAGCGAAAGTCCGCGGGCTTCATGCTAACATATATTGCAAAATGGTTGGCTATGGTGATTCTAAACCTTAAAAGGAAATGCCACGTCACATACACGAAGCAGCAACACATACAAACACAGTCCGTATTCGATGTACGTATGGCAAATTCCAGTTCATGCTAACCTCCAAAAGTGAGTGAATATGATTTCTTTTGATTTAACACCAACACACAAGCGTCAACCATGTATGCTTTTAAGATTTTCAATGACAAAGGCAACCCAAAAAAAAAAAAAACTGCAAGAATAAGTTTGAGAGAGATTTTTCAAGAAAATTATATGCACCAAATATTTTGAAGGAAGTTCTCTTAAAATAAAATATATACCTTTATTCTTGACGTAATTTTTTTTTTTTTAACTCGAATGCCGTACCACTGATCACGCAATTGTTGTATTGTGAAACGCCATTTACAAAATGGTTACTCTGCGCCGGTGATTCTGTGTTGTAGGCGTCCCCTTAGTGGTTCAAGGGCTCCCTCTAGTGCTACGTGAAGAATCGCAGATGTAGAAATACAAAAAATGTACGACGTACACCTTTTTGAAATCAACTGCAGGACTTTTTTTTTTTTAAACAATTCAGTTGTATTTAACCTTTAAATGTGCAATTCATTTTCACGCTCCGGTTTTAAGTTTTTGGTTGTGACGTACTCTCCGCGTTGCATAATTTCCGATTCTGAAAACGATAATAGTCATTCCGCTTAAAATAGACTTCAAACCGACACGTAAGGACACCCACCTGCTCAACTCGTTTGAAAGTCGCTTTCAGTGGTTATCGTTGAACGCTGGGCGTCAGCGAGGAGGGCGGACGCACATGAGTCAGGCGTGTTGCCGCCATGCGACACAATGGCGGCCCTCATAAGCGAACCGCCTGAGCGCAAGTCAAAAAAAAAAGGGAAGGATGATTGTTTGGCGTGTTGGAAAAACCTGTTTGCCTCAAAGTAAAGTCGCGACCGCGTTCCTTGTTGTGATCTCCCTGCTGTTAAGGCGGTGGCCATCTTTTTTTTTGATTGCTTGCCCGAGAATTGGGCCGGACTCTTTTCCTTTAGCGGTCCCGCCGGTAGAGTTGGGTCATAAAATGCTCTGTTAAAGGAAGAGGACGGGACACACCTTTTGGCGAGATAAATACCCGTGCTCCCTTTTGACACACATACTTCAACGTGAACAATGACAAATGAAATGATCAGTTGCCTCGAACAAGGCGGGGGTTTTAATCATGTATAGTATAGTTTGTTAGAGGAATTATTTTCTCAAATATAATCAATAGAAAGTCAATGAAAAATAAACCTAAAATTGATTACACTGACATCCTGCTGTTTTGTTAATCCAAAATGGAATTTTTTTTTTTTTTTGGCATTCTTGTGGTTGTCCGTAACGTTTTGACGTTCGTGTTTTCGATAAACAACAAAATGTGCCTGTGAGGCGCAGGCATCGTTGTTGTCCACTTGGGGTCGCCATCTTCATTTTCCACACTGTAACATCTGTAACTTGGAGTGGGAGTGGCTTGAAACGGTGCTGTCCGGCCTGGTGAGTGATATGGGTGTCAGCGAATGAAAGTGAAGCGTTGGATGTTTGGTGAGCTCAGGTTAGCGGCTAGCTGTTGACTGGCTTCTTGGTGTCAGTTTGAGCCAGTTTATGCACGTTATGTGTTTATTTTGCTACCAGTTGTTGAAGTCTCTTCATGTGGGAGCAGCATGGAGCTCATTATTATCATTATCACGGTGATTCTGTATCGATAATGACATCTGCTTCCTGGATGCTGTAGGTTAAAACCAGATGGCCTTTGACTGCAAAATGACATGCAAATATGAAACCTCAGTGTCAATACTCGGCCTGTTTGCACTGGAGAAGGTATCGGGTGACAGACGACACCAGCGGCCATGTTGATGTCACGTCTGAATTTGATATCTCTTTTCCGAGCGTGTCCCGCACAGCAACGTGACGTTTCTCTGTGGTAATTATTAATAAGGATCATCTGCTTCTTATCATCCCCATTATCAGCGGGGTGAATTTGATCGCTGTAATTAAAGTTTGAGCCCAAGGTGCCTTTGACCGAGTTGGGAGGCACGCGGCGGCGTTTTAAAAAAAGCTCGGAAAGTTCCACGGCAGGCGGCGAACTTGACACTGGCGGTTGGCGGCCGCTCTATCCTAGAAACAAAGAAGTCGTAACAAAAGATTCTCCTGCAAACTTTTCTCGAGAAGCCTTCGAGACTTTTACAGCTTTCATATACTGTCCAGCCGCAACGGAGTCCATTAAAGGCAGCTTCCATTTGGTGGCGAGCCGCACCCAAAACTGCAGTGCATTTTATATTCCGTGCCGCAGTGACTCACTCTGCTGTCTCCTTTCACTAAAATCAGATTTCACAATGGGAGAGCCGCTCACGTGTGATGCACCCGAACAAGAAGACTGCTATAGAACAATGTTTCCTTCTTGGTAGCTTTAAAAGCCCTCGTAGCTTTTTTCAGTTGGCAACATGAAACTTAGATGGCATGTCTGTCATGATCAGACCCACAAAAAAAAGTCCCCAGCACCCTTCCCACACAGGAAGTCTACCACAGTGGTTTGGCCTTTTAAAAAAAAAAAAGGTTAGGTTTTTTTGCTAACTAAGCGCTGTCTTTTGAAACTTCAGCACCCATAGCCTGTTTCATTGAGCAACATGAAAGTTGGTGCAAATGACTATCATAAGGAGACCCACAAAAAAAAAAGTCTCATGAAGATGTGCCCCAAAAGACACAAGTCTGGCATTTATAGTTTGAAGTGGCCTTTACAGGGTTCATTGAAAACACGCCGTAAAACTCAATGTCCAATGAATTCGGTTTTCCTGAACAATTTACTGTGTCGTCAACACCCCGAGAATGCCCGGCGTGATACTTCGCGGCGGTCCACGACCACACATTTCTGTATGTGCCCGCTGGTAGAGAATTACGACAGACAAACGGTTCCTTTCAAGAGTCCGTCCCACATCTTACGTCTGCAAATTTCTCCTTCGCACGCTGTGAAGGACATGAATGGTTGAGCACTCTTGCACACAAGACAAGAATACTTTAGCTTCAGCGTGTGGGCATGTGCGCGTGCGTGTGTGTGTGTGTGTGTGTGTGTGTGTGTGTGTGTGTGTGTGTGTGTGTGTGTGTAGATTATTTATGACGCACAGCTGTTGCAAACAGGGCCGAGGTGAGGCTTAATGTGCACTCTGTACTGTAAGTGTTTCCCAACTGGTGGCCCGTGGCGCTAAATCGGCCTGGGTGCGTCATGTAATTACTCACAAAAGTTTTCTTTTTGTTTTTGTTTCAACAATGCATCGTTAGCATTTTTAAAAAAATTTGAGTTGGTTTGCAGTCTCAGTCGGTGCAATAAATAAATAAATAAATAAATAAGCAATCTTAACGACAAAAAATGTGACAATGTACAAGGCATTTTCAATAGGTATGTTGAAATTACATTTTTTATTGGGGGGGTGGGGAAGTGCAAACAAAATCGATGCAAAGAAATCAAATCTATTTTGGAAAAAAAAGGTGTAAAAATGAGCCAAACAAGATTTGTAGAATATATTGAAATATTGATACTTTTAACATCTTATTGCAAGATAAATGCACTTTTATGTCTATATTTGTTGAAAAAAAAAGTGTTTAAGTGTGTGACTGCTTCAGGAAGAAAAGAGTTGGACTTCTATTACAAGTTATTTACGACGATGGTGTCCCCCACGCTATGGAAGTGTGTGCTTCTGTGCCCTCAGTATGTGTGTGCGTTTAATTGGAGCTTTGGGGTGGGTTATGCAAGTGTTGGGCGGTGCAGATGCCCACATGTAAAAAAAGAAAACGAGGGAGGGGGGGAAGCCTCGGACGCGTGCACGTGGCTGTGCGTAAAAAGCTGTTTTTTACGCGCGGCCATGAACGCACCAGCAGGAGTGGGTTGGATTTAGTGCAATCCGAGACGACATTATCAACTCCTCCATGTAGCTCGACTAGAGACAAAAGTTGTTTTCAAAAGAATCCACGCGGGGTTTTTTTTTCTTCCTACATCGATGGCCAGCAGCATTAAGGCTCGCGTGGAAGAAGAAGGCGGCGTGGCGGAGCGCGTCTTCGCTTACCGCGCGATGAATTATATCCACGAGATGAGGTGCGAGGATGTTGGCTCGCACCTCTACAGCCGCATGTGCTGCGCAGGTACGTTTGCGCGTGCGCGCGCCGACTTCTCCCGCAGGCGGATTTGATCAGGGGAAGAGGAGGCGGAGTTAGAATCGACGCACGCATGCGCACTGTGCGTTGTTGTCGTTTTGGTTTGCATTTTGGATAACGACAGTAAAAAAAAGCCACCTGTCGCTGAACCCAACCATTCATAAACGTCCCTAAATGACTTTTATTTCTATATTCCATATTGTTTATTTTTTTTAATACTTTTTTTTTTCGCCTGGCCAGCACAAGATGTCTGATTCATTGAATTCTATTGTGATGTCATTGTGTTGACGTCACAAACGTGTGCATTTGGTATTCAACATCACAGAGTTTAGTTTCGTATCAGGAAACTGTTCGAGCTACAAAGTGGTGTACTTCTGTGGAAACAGAGGCATGTGTTTTCAATGCGTTGCCGTGACTACCGCCCAAACTAAAATGCCCCCGTTCCCGGCCCCCCCCCCTTTTTTCCAACCTCCTGTGTCATTGCAGCCTGTTGCCCCTAGAGGGAGACAAAAAAACAGCACCGAAAAGCGTGTTAACCCAACAAGTTAATTTTCACCCGCAAATGTCTCATGTGTAATGTTTACAAGGGAGTACATTCCACAGTGTTGAACAGTAACAGAATTACTGCGGCAGTTGAATGTCAACTTGGCACCGGCCCATAATGCTGCGGGCCCTGATGGTTCCTGGTGCAGCTTTGCGTTCTTGTTTCTGTGATAGGTACGCATGCTTTCACTTGCACACTTTTTTTTGTTTTTTTTTTTAACATGGTGGAAATTAAATCAGCAAGTGGTGGCTCCCCTAATCCGTGAAAAGGAGGTTCGGAAGGGTGGGCTTGTGGGAGGGCGGCCGCGCCTTCCTCTAGAATGCAGAAGCGTGGCAGTCTGCGAAAACCAAAAACATACATGGCAGCTGAGAAGACATATTCTAGTAATTTCATTTGAATTTGCGGAAAGAGTCACAGAAATGAATCATGGGCAGGAGTCATCTTTTTCTCTGCATGTTGCTCGTCGGTGGGTTTTCAGGGGGGTTAGTCTTTTGAGGTTGATCTTTCCGATTTATTTTTGAAGAGTCTTTTGCGGTATGTCCTGAAATGGGGGCTTTAAAGTGAAGCTTTATAGAAGGTCTTGGTTGGTCTTTTCGAAGGGTTTTGAAGGTCTTTGAAATTGTTTGATTTCCAAGGTGGGTTTTAAGGGAATCTTGATGAAGGGTATTAGAAGTTGTTCTTAAGAGGTCTTTAAGCAGGGTGGTCTTAACAGAGGGATTTAGGAGGTTGTTGAAAATGGGTCTTTTAACTCATTCACTCCCAAAGACGTTTTTAAACGTCTTTTCAGATTTGGTCTAGAATTGTCTGGTACTGAATTAATGTAGATCTTTGAGGCTTGGACTTTGAGATGGACCCTACATATATTAGGACCGTCTTTGCTGTAGATATTGAACTTTTCTTTGGTATTTAGGTGGGTCTTTTTTTTTTTTCGGGTGTGCCTTCATGGTGGGTCGGGGGGTCGAGTGAAGGAGGTGGAAGCACCTCAAGCCCTCTTGCTCCTCTTGTCCTGACAAGCCTCCTCCCTGAGGAAGAATCCCAGGAATCCTTTCCGACAGTGAAATCTCTCTTGCAGGAATTTACGGGACGGAGATGAGTCAATGCTATTTTTTTGGTTGTTGTTTTGTTTTGCTTTGTTAAATGCTCCCAATCGACCTCGGTCATTGACATGTTGGTAACGGTTGAAGATGAAACTCAGTGGCTGCCCTGTTTGATTTGTTTCGAGCACCTTAAAACAGAAGCTTTCATAAAAGACTGGCAACGATCCAAGAGAAACAGGGAAAGCCCATTTTTCCAAGTGCGTATGCTGTTTCTGGAATACTTGAGTCCTTTCTGATTGAAATAGATCTATATATTTTTTTAATTTTTGTATGTGTGATGAAGAATGACCTTGTTCTTTGACACACGGCCATCATGTGCTCTTTGCAGCAGCCCAAAGCGGTCTTGGAACATGTCCCGCCCACACATTTTTGGTTCTGTTCACCGTTTCCACTGTGGACAAAGAGCTGGTTAACTTTAATGACTTCCCCATGTGACCCATTCATTCACTTTGTGATGTGGGTGTCATGAGGTAAAACGGAACATTTTAAGATAAGATATCCTTTATTTGTCCCATATTGGGGAAATTTACAGTCTACAGCAGCAAGATTAGCTACAAACTAGCTAGCTAGTGCGGCTAACTCCTGTCCTTCAGTGATGCAGAGATGCAACACCGAGGCACTCATCTGCGATTCCATGGGAGTAAATAAGATACACTTCTGACAAAAGGAGACCGTTTTTTTTTTTTTATTTTCTGAAGTCATTCCAGGAGAAAGATAATCAAAGTCATCATGTGACAAACACTTGTTATGTCTTGGGTGGTCTACGCGGAGAGGGAGTTTTGTTGTTGTATCAGGGTGCGGTCGCACCTTTACCATACTGGTCCAGTAAGGAGATTCTCTTCTTCCCCTTTCCCTCTCGTGTTGCCTGTTGAGTGACACGGTCGCCCGCAGGCACGCTTTGCTACGCGCGTGGGGAACAGAAAGCGTGGCGGCGCACGAAGGGTGGGGGTGGTGTTGGGGGGGAGGAAGTCGATGAGGCACGGAGCAAACTGACTCTGACGCAGCAGGCAGTCGCTTTTCAAAGTAGTTAAAGGTAGTCGTCGTTCTCTGGCCGGGGATTTGTTTTCACGATGGAGGCCGGAATGAGACATTACTCGTCGGACAGTTTGAGCAGCGATGGCGTGTTCATCGAGGACTCGCCATACCAGGGCATGCTCAAGCCCATGGACTCCAGGAAAGGTAGCCTGGGGGTTGAACTTGCATTGTTGGTGAGATTGTGGAAGCGGAATGAAGTCTGTGTGTGCCGCATGTTGATGTTGATGATTATGATGATGATGGTGGTGATGGGGATGATGGTGATGGGCTTCGAACAGGCCACTCCCCTTGAAATGTCATGACCTTTGGGAGGGGATGATAAACCTGAAGAGGGACTTTTAAAGTCATCCTGAAAAGAGCACCCTAATGTTTATTATTTTTATTATTATTTCATTTTAATTTTAATTTTGCGTGTGTTTTTTAGTTTGCCATTACAGTCAAACCCAAAAAATTGCATCTACTTTCAATGTACTGTAATTTTTTGCAGCCGTTCTCGAAAAAATTGTATATATTCAATATATTGTGTACAAATTAAATGTATGACATTTTTAAAATATTATTTGGATATTTTTGTAATTATTATTAATATAATACTGTTCAATATCCTCTCGCCATCATTATCTGCACCGCCTGACCTCTGTCAGAGGAATATCTCTAATTATTTTTCATAATGTAAAAAAAAAAAAGATAATTGTCAGAGAATTTTCATATGATACAAAAAAATCAATTAATACAGTTTCTCCACAGTGGGATGTGAAAATCTACAATCTTATTTTATTTTTATTCAGTGAATTTGAACAAATGCATTGTAATCATTTTATTGTTGTCATTAATATATAATGACAATGATTCTGTAAAACCACAAATGTTCGCATTTTCACTGATTGATGGTAACAATCCTCAGCTTCAACTCCACTCAAAATGAGTTTGAAGAAAAACGTTTTAACATTAAAATGGTCTTGTGTCGCATCATTCGGCAGCGTGCCTCCGTTAAGTCATCCTCGCGTGTGTGTGTTTTTTTTTTTTTGTTGTTTTTGTTGTGCAGCTAGCGCCTCTTTTTGTTTGAAAACATCTTGCCGTCACGCGCCTCCGTTATGAAAAACACGATGGATCCACGTCGGATTTTCTCTGCACAGGGGCTGAAGTTGAACTCGTGTGTCTTTGATGTCCTGATGCTGAGGAATGTGTGCAGGAACAATCCTGCATGGTGAAACATGTTCCTGTACATGGAATGATATGAAGCATGACCGACGTTAATTGGGCGTCTTTTTGTCTTGCAACCTCCTCTGTTTTAATATCGTTTGCTAAATAATGACCCTGCCATATTTCTAAAACAGTTCGCAAATTTCTTAATAATAAGAACATGCTGAGGATCAAGATTTTATTTTTTTTCTAAACATACTTTCAGTTTAGCTCTGCTTACCTTTGACACGATAGCAGTGGCATTACTCTGTATGTGTCTCTGCGCTCTCGTGCCTTAAACGGTGTTTCAATTGCTTGAAAGTGGCTCTGGATCTTGGCCCACCCAAGCCCGACCATTTTATGGGGAGAGAAACTCGGCGTGGGGGCGGTTACTATATAAAATGAGCTGACTTGTGATGTCATTATTTGTGAAAACTGAGAGAGTCTTGCTTTGACACATTTTCTATAAAATGTATTCATTGTTCATTGATTCACTGGCTTGTCCTGCTGACAAACAACAATAGTGTCTTTTGAACACAAACATAATTTTTTTTTTTCTCTCCCTTCCTCAGACGAGCGCGACCGAGTTCAGAAGAAGACCTTCACCAAATGGGTCAACAAGCATCTGGTGAAGGTACAAGACACTGACGCATGCTTTCACTCGCCTGCTCGTTTTTAAGAGGGATGGCTCGATAGCAAAAGGCTAATCTGTGATGCATCTCTTATCGAAAGGAGATTCAGAGACAACACGTGGCTTTGACGTCTCACCACCGGGTCACACGAAAGCGTTTTTTTCTCCTTCGTGGGCCATTATGAGTCGATATCAATGATTTCACTGTCAGTGAAAGTCTTGTGACATTCAAGCCACCAGACCAACAACATGGGCCGCAAGGACAAGGTCACGTTTTCCCGTAGCAAAAGAAACTTAAGCAAAAAAATACATTTTCCAGTCTGCCAGCATAAGTCTGAGTTGTCACGGCTGCAGCGATGTTGGTTATTATGCGAAGGAAGCTAAAATGAACCAAGCGGACTGCCGCGGCTCACCATGACCATCCTGCGATAGCATCGGGCTAACAAACATGAAAATGGAGCGTGCAGGGTTGGCCAGGATGTGTTGTTGCTGTTGTGTGTTTTGATTAGTCTGCTTCTATGGAAACGTGGCCATGCAGGGGCTGACTCATTCTCATTCTTTTTTTTTTCTTAAGCATCCTTCCGTTGGGGTACAATTTGGCACGGGGCGGTTAACCGGTTTGTACCACTGTTTTAAAAACCGCAATATCTTTCTATCAGTGGAACAAGTGGCACCACCCGTCCCCATTTCGTTGTTGTGAGCCTGACGACTTTTCCCATTGTCGAAAAAGTTGCCTCAGAGGAATCTTTCGGCTAAAGCGGCCCAATAGATAAAAATGCAAAATGTGATTGCGAATGGGTTTTATCTGCTATAGGAGGCTTTATTTCCAATATGATATCACAAACAAATTCAAGGTAATGTTATTTTACTATAATGTTGCCTTGAAATGCCCGCTTTTAACCAGCTACAAGTTAGCTTGTCTGGAATTAGTGAGTTAATAGCTAAGACTTGCTGCTGCTGCAGATAATTAGCTAGCTAGCTAGCTAGGCTTGCATCAGTTCATTTCCTCTTACTTCACAAAACTAAGAGCAGAGAAGCAGCTACTTCTGAGAATTTGGTAAAAATAAAGCAAAAGTTAATGAAGAAAAAAACATTCTATTTAATTTCTAGGTTTACCAATAGCTAGCTATGAATCTGTCGGTCAGCTTCTATATTCTTTTCATAGTCTTGTATTCTGATCCCTCCCCCCTCATCACTCTGTTTTCCATCCCATCCACCACACTGTTCCATCAGCACTGGAAGGCTGAGGTAGGTTCTTCTTGATTGGCCCCAAAATATTTGCTAAATGCTAAATGAATGGAGTGCAGTGCTGAAACCGTCTGTCAGTGTTTCTTCCCCATTGAAAATCCTTCCACCTGGCTGTCTCTAATGTTGTGGCCCATATGGACAATTTAGTCTATTGTGAGCCTCACATCTTTTTGGGGGGAGGTGGGATGGTTAATAGGCATGCAAACCCAGAACCTCTTAACTGCGTGGCAGATGTACTAACCACTCCTACACCGTGCTGCTGTTAATTTACATTAAAATTAATTGTGCCTTTTCTTTAGGCCCAGCGACACGTCAGCGACCTGTATGAGGACCTGCGCGATGGCCACAACCTTATTTCCCTGTTGGAGGTTCTCTCCGGCGAGACCCTGGTGAGTGACCTTTGACCCTTCAACCCACTCTCACCTTCTCGTCTAGCCCCTCCCTTCCCGCCTCCTCCTTCGCTTCTTGTGCTGTCTACTACTGTTGTTGTTGTACTGTTATGTGGCATGTGTTGATTCTCCTGTTAGACTAATTTTCATTCTTGGCCACCATCTTGTCGACTCATTTTTTTTGGGCGGGGGGCCTCTAACTACCTTACACCCCTGCCTCCTACCCCCATCCCTCCTCATCCTCCTCCCTGTGATGCTCTTGCCGTGCTAGCCGAGGGAACGTGACCTAGTGAGGAACGTGCGCTTGGTGAGTGCTGCCTGCACGCTGGCTCTGCCATGGCATGTGTCAATGCATGACCATAAACCCCTCAAAACCCCAAATTGACATGTGCTCTTCTTTTTTTCACCATTTTGTTTGGTGGTGTGCCGTGCGATTTTTCGAACTTAAAAAAAAAAAAAAAAAATTCTTGGCTCAATAAAGTTTGGGAATCACTGCTGTATATGACAGTATCAATATTAAAAAGTACTTTTGTGTTTTAGATTTTTTTTTTAAATAAATAATTGGTTTTATTTGCATTTTTTTATTACCCCCCAAAAAACAAAACCAAAATATATATAAGAATTTTTTTATTGGACTTTATTAAAAAAAACAAAAAAAAAACTAATACTGTAATAACAATAGAAGTATAACATGATTGCAATGACCTTAAATCAGATCCCTTCTTTCAGGAACGTAGTCATTAGCAGCTAAAGCTACATTGTGATAACTTCATTAAAGAATAAAACAAAAACATCGTTGATTCGTCGTTTAGATATTTTTTTGCACATCCCATAATATACCATGTTGCAGCTGAATTATTTTGATTGACAGATGTGCATTACATACATGTCTTTACACCAGTACTAGTAAGTAGGTCCTTTGGTATTTTTGACCGACGCATGATTATAAACTGACGGAGATCATCACCGCCAGCCATCCACATCCGACATCCTGACTCGGTCACGTGTGCTCTCATGTGGATCTGACGCTGGGTCACATGTGACCTGGCACCTTCATCCAAGTCCTACAGAATGCGTTAATCACCATTGGTCATTTTTTTTCCCCCTCCAAATATTTGTATGCTTTGGTTTCTTTCAGCCTCGGGAGAAGGGCCGCATGCGCTTCCACAAGCTCCAGAATGTTCAGATCGCGCTGGACTTCCTCAAACGCAGACAGGTTGGCAAAGAATTCTCATCCGAGTAGCACGGCACATATACCTTCATTTGTCTCCAAAACTAAACTCATATCCAACTATTTCAGGTCAAATTGGTCAACATCAGGAATGACGACATCGCCGACGGAAACCCCAAGCTGACCCTCGGGCTCATATGGACCATCATCCTACACTTCCAGGTACTCGTTGGACAGAATTCAAACTGTGTGCTTGTTTGTGTGCTCCTCGCTCGTCCGTGCAGGCTCCTGCGTTGGTTTGAAGGTTACCATTTTTTTACAGTTTGGTTCAGGTTAGGCGTCACGTCACTTCACGTTGGCTACCAGCTGAGGTTTGAAGGAAACGAACAACTGTAGTTCTCTCTCTCTCTCTCTCTCACTTCAATTATTGTAATTTTTGTTCATTTTAGCCCCGGGATGCATTACTCGCCAAGGACATGCCAATCGGCTCCTTGTTGGGGTGGCTCTCCACGTGGTTGTCACATCGTAGAACAACAGCGGAAAGTCCATTAGTGGCGATATGTCTACCAAAAAAAAACAAAAAACATCAAGCACTGATAAGCTCCACCCAAAAATGTCACGGCTAAAACGTTGGAAATTGATCAAAAGGGGGTTGCACGACTCTAAAAGAAATGGTTAAAAAAAAAAAAATCATGTATTAATGCTCTACCCTAAAAGGTAGAAGATGCACTGAGTTTTCTTTTAAGAAGACATTTTTTTAAAATATTGTTTCTCTATTAGAAAGACTTCCCCCTGAATGAGGTGAAACAAGGAGAAGGAAAAAAGAAGGGGCAAAAAAAAACCCCCATTAAAGGCAAATAGAGGGAACATTTTTTTTTTCTGGAAAGGATGTTAGCAATTAGAAAAGAGAGAGAACAAGAATGAGCCTTTCATGAAGCAGCAGAGCTTGGAAAGTTTGAGTCTACAGCAGTGGGAGTACATGATGCGTTTTTTTTGTTTGTTTGTTTTTTTTTTTTTTTTGTTTAAAGCTATAATGAGCGTAATGATCACATTGGGATGCGAGTTTCATTTTTCTGAGTGACTCAGTGCTTCCCTGGGGGATGCCAGGGGGCAAAGATGTGGGCGGGATCGCCTCCAACTGTGGTGGGAAAGAACACACCGAATTCCCGGTTGGCATTTCTTACTCAGCTTCCATATTTTCAAGGCCAAAAAGCACCCAAAAAAAAAAAAAATCCTCATGCACGGGTTTTTAGAAGGAACTGGGTGGAGGTCCTATTTCCATTCAGGATCTGAATCATTATTCTCGGGTTTCCCCATTTTCTTCCACCAAAACAGCTCGTTCGTGAAAGTTGGCCGTGAGTCATTGAAACACTGAAAGTCAAACTGTAAATACAGTGTCCCCTCGTTTATAACGGGGTTTACGTTGCAAACATTAACCCGTGATAGGTGAAATTGGCAAAGTAGGAAACTTTTTAGAATTGTTTTTTTTTTTTCAATTCATTATACTCTGTTATAAGCCTCACATTAACATTTTCTCACATTTCTCTCTTGTTTAAACATGCTCAAAGTTCAAACCTGTGCAAGAAAAATAAGTATACAGTATTATTATTATTATTATTGATTGGTTATTGCACAGGACACGTGGCATGGAGGAGATGGATTCAAATTGTACCTTAGCCAGTCAGGATGCAGAATACAATGCGGGGTTTGTACTCTATTAAAAAAAACAAACAAAAAAAAAAAAAACCTATGCAGACTTGCACTGTATGAAATACAGGAAGTCAAATAAGACACAATGCGGGTTGTATGCAGTTTGAAAGAAAAAATAAACAGTCATGTAGCAGGGGACCACTGTACACCGATATTCGAAAAAATAAATAAATGAAACGTCAAAAGGGTATAAAAAAAAAAAAAAAAAAGCAGATTTCCTATCATTGTACCTGCCGGTTATGCTGCGATAAATTCCACCCTTGTGGCACATAAAGTTGGGCCAAAACAAACACACAAAAGACCTTGATTCACCTCTACATTTACATTTTTCCACTGGTGCGATTTATTTAAAAAAAAAAAAATGCCCTTGGAGGCAGTGAAGGGGAAAAAACCCTTCCAACATTCCTTTGCAGCTGCCATCGTTGACTTTAATGAGAGTTTATTTAAAGCTTGTTTTGTGACTCATTTCTTGCACATTTTGTAAACTGCGCGTTCATCGACAAGTCTGGAAACACTGAGTTGAGTTGCGGTTTTGACTGACTCATAAAACGCCCGTCGGAAGAAAATCAGTTGGCAGGCTGCTGCTTGTGTACAAATCATGACTTTCAAGTCACTTTATTAGGTACACCTACCCCATTGTGTAAATCACCAACGTTTGTCATTTTAATCAATGACGCATGCCCGTTTGCACCCCCCCCGCAGATCTCCGACATTCAGGTGAACGGCCAGTCGGACGACATGACGGCCAAGGAGCGTCTGCTGCTGTGGTCCCAGCGGATGGTGGAGGGCTACCAGGGTCTCCGCTGCGACAACTTCACCAGCAACTGGAGGGACGGCAAACTCTTCAACGCCATCATACACAAACACAGGTGAGAGCTTTTATGGGGAATCGTCAAACACTCCTTCCACACCGTAGAGTTCCTTCGTGTTTAGTAAATATCTCTACGTACGAGCGTCTCTTCAAACGAAATTTTCTAGTTACGAAACGTCTCGAAAGGAAAATATTGCCTCTTGTTACGAAAGAAATTTCAAGATAGGAAAGGTAAAAATACAGTATGGGTTGCTAATCGCAGCTCCGAGTTTCCTGAACGCAACATGCTAATAGCTGCTCTGCCATTGGCTGATACCGAGCAGCATCCTGGCATCCCATTGGCTAAAAGAGACCTCGCCCGTAGGTGTGTATGTGTGTAGAAAGATTTGTCTTCGTCATTCGCCCCTCAGGCCATGAGGTGTTTCGATAGTTTTACGTAAATGCGAATCACACAGAAAAAGTGTTCACCGGTCGGGCGATCGCTCACTACGCTGATGTTTGCCTTGGACATTTTCGAAGGGTTGTTAAAAGCCGACAAAAGCAAACGTCATTGGATCAGTTCATTAAAAAACACCAGGGCAAAAACCACTTCTGAGAGAGAACATGAACTAAAGATGCCCAAAAAAAAACGATGAGGACGCAGTTAAAAGTTAAATGACCATCATTTTTATTCTTCATTCTTTTGTTTTTGACATTATGCACAACTCTCATTTATTGTGCAATAATCTAATTGTAACGTGTATTTGTTACATATTTTGATGCATTTTTATGGTTTAAGAAACATTTTTGTTTGAATTTTGGGGGGGCGCTTGGAACGAATTAGGGCATTTACATGGAAACCGCGTCTCGACTTACATTTTCTAGTTAAGAAATTTCTTCCAGAACCAATTAATATCCTAAGTAGAGGTACCACTGTATATGATATTCTAAATATCTGTCCTCTGCGCTCACTCGGCTGGAGCCTCGCTCAGTCCGGTCTCGGCATGGTTCTGGTTGGTGTTGCATCGCACCTTGTAAAGCGTCCTGAATCGGACGTCTTTCTCGCGAGCAGGGGCGGGCTGTCCTCCAGAAGCGCCAACTACCTGAAGCAGGACTGGACCCTCCACATGCACACAAAGATTATTTTTCTAAGCTGTGCTTGTGGCTGCATGCTAGTCGACGTCACCGCTTATCATATCGAATTTGGGAATGTGAAGCTTCTGTGGTATTAGTGCTCGTGTCCCGGCTCGTACCTAGCTGGCCTGCGGCTGTAGCACGGCTGTGTGTCGAAAAAAAAAAATACGTGCCACCAAAATTAGCAAAATTAAAATACAATAGCTCATCGTGTTTATTCAGAAATTAGGCCGGGGTCTAAATATCTTTAATATTATTGGAAGCCACTCCAACATGATGGACATTTTTAACATTAAACTAGCTGTGATTAAATAATGGAAAATAAAAACTATTCTTCAATAATGATTCAATCTGAATTCACCTCACTCCAGTAAAACGTGTACCTAAATAACTTAAAATGCTTCAAAGCTAAATATAATTAAAATCTAAAAAAATTTTACTTTAACAAAATTTTAACGCTCGCCGCCTCCGCAGGCCCAACCTGATCGACATGGGCAAAGTGGGCCGCCAGACCAACCAGCAGAACCTGGAGCAGGCCTTCAGCGTGGCCGAGCGCGAGCTGGGCGTCACCAGACTGCTGGACCCAGAAGGTGAGAAGCGCCGTGGCATCATCAGCCAATCAAATGTCGAGCCCGAAACGAAACGCCATCGTCATGCGCGCTCCCAGATGTGGACGTGCCGCATCCCGATGAGAAATCCATCATCACGTACGTGTCGTCGCTGTACGACGCCATGCCCAGGGTGCCCGACGCTCAGGACGGCGTCAAGGCTAACGTGAGTACGGAATGTCGTCCTGGGTCGTTTGACAATTTAGCTCCCAAGACGTTGTGACTGAAAAGTACCTTGTTGTAGGAACTGGAGCTGCGCTGGCAAGAGTACTACGAGTTGGTCACCATGCTGTTGCAGTGGATCAGACACCACGTCCTGGTCTTTGAGGAGCGCAAGTTCCCCACCAGCTACGAGGAGATCGAGGTTGTGGCACCCCCATTTAACCTCAACAACCTCATTTTTCAAAACATCCTCCATGACCGAGGACTTTTTTTTTTTCTGCCACAGGTTCTCTGGCGTCAGTTCCTCAAGTTCAAGGAGACGGAGCTCCCTGCCAAGGAGGCGGACAAGAACCGCTCCAAACACATCTTCAAGTCCTTTGAGGTGAGTCTTTTCACAAGCTTTGGAGTTAACGGACCGTCACCAAATACCGATTGCTCACTTTTACGTTCCCAAAAACTGATATGTCGGCGGCTGATAATTATCGACATAGACAATAATGCAATTGTAACAATTATTCCTATGTACAGCTTTAAAGAAAAATGTTTATTCAGTTAATCGCTGAGAAAATTGTAAATCGATCCTGAAAATATTTGATCGCTGCAGTTTAGCTATTCTGCAGAGATGAAAGTCCTCCGGATTTTCCCGGAATTCCGGGTTTTTCAAATTTTTATGAAAATTTCTCCGGAGAATTGAGGAAAATTTGCATAATCCGGATATGAGTTGACAACATTGAACGAAGACGCGTTTGAGTTCGTTGTATTGCTTTCACGAGCGTAGCCATATTGAGGCACTAACACTAGTAACAGTAAAGAGATTTTTGTTTGTGTAATAACGACAGAAGGCATGATGGCGTTTGACTAATGGTTTAGTAGAACGAATGGCAACTCGCAACAACAGTAGCAAGCGTCATTTTGCCTCTTGAGTTATACCATCTCAACTAGAACGTGGGGGATAGTCCCCAAACAATT
>NW_017805452.1:341488-390450 GCF_001891065.2 Hippocampus comes
ACACACACACACACACACACACACACACACACACACACACACACACACACACACACATTTATTTATTTATTTTTTTCCGGAATTTTCAGAAAAGTCCACTTTCATCTCTGATTCTGTTACATTACCATCGTCAAACATTCCGAAGTGTATAAGACATTTTGACTCCCTTCATGTTTGATTCAACCATTACTTTGTCTTGTAAAAGCACGCTAGCCTAATGCTAACACACAGTTGAAAAACGCATAGACGAGCTAATGGAACTAGCGTTGCTGTTCCGTTAGCTTGGGATATTTGAACACAAGGAACACAAAATACAACAACACTTAAAGGCATATATTCCTTATCCTCTGCACAAAATATTGAATTTCATTGTAAGGAAGTGGAGTTGTGACCGGCTTCCACATGTCTGTCTTGTTTCTGTATTATACTGCCCCTTAGTGGCCAAGGTGCGCAACATCCATTGGATTGAGTTTTGATCTTTATATCTATCTATAGGTATAGATAGATATAGATGTGGATATAAATCTAAATCCCTTTGTTTGTTTGTGTTTCAGGGCGCGGTGCAGATGGGCCACGTCAAGGTGCCACCGGGCTACCACCCGCTGGACGTGGAGAAGGAGTGGGGTCGCCTGCACGTTGCCATTCTGGAGCGGGAGCGCCTGCTGAGGACCGAGTTCGAGAGGCGAGTTGCCCATCTTATCCAAAGCACAAAACAATACATGCATTAACATTCATATTTAAAAAAAAAAAAAAAGTCATGAGATGCATAGCACAGTGTGACCACCGGGATGACTCATTTCCACTTTGGCAAGAAAATGAAGAGGAACCGCATGATTGCTGCAGGCAGAGCAATAATCCAACAAAAAAACGCGGTCACTTGCACAAAACAGTTGCATAAAGAATCACAAGTTGAGCAGGCAGTCGGCTCACTCGTTTTACTTCTTCAATCGTCTCGCTCACGCTGCATCAAACGTATCTTGGCTTGAGCTTCGCAGGCGTCCGTCATGGCTTTTATGCATCAGGGATACGATTTCAAGTTTTTAATCCGACGTAGGACAGAGTGAGCGCTCGTCTGTTTTGTCTCGTCTTTGTCCGACCTTTGAACGTTAACCTTTTTTCCGCATGGCAGGCTGGAGCGTCTTCAGAGAATCGTCGGCAAGGTGCAGATGGAGTCGGGCATGTGCGAGGAGCAACTCAACCAGGCGGAGGCGCTGTTGCAAACGGTGAGGGAAATCAAGTACGAGGAAAATTCTGCACAGACACAATCCAACAATTAAATGTAAGAAAATGCTGTCAAACGTTCGTAGAACTACAGTAAAAACTAAATTATAAAAATGAATATTCAAGAAAGATATTTAATCAAATAAAAGGTTCCAAAATAAATGTATTGAATGTAATTGTACTAAATGTAGTTGCATTTAATAACATTGAAATGTACATAATAAATGTTAATTTCGTGTGATAAAATAAAATCTAAATCGGGTGTAATTAAATCAAATCATGGACTAAATAAATTTACACTGTACTAAATTCAGTGTTTGAAAATAAAATAAAATAAAATATTGAATTAAAATTCGAAATAAATAACTAATAAATGTCAATAAATCGATGTAAAAAAGCACCACAAAATCTCCTTCAAACTTGCAAAAGTGGCTCTGACGACACGTGACTTTTGTCATGTTGCAGGACGTGCGGCTCCTGAACTCGGGCAAACCCGCCCAGCACACAGCCGAGGTGGAGGCGGACCTGGAAAAGGCGGAGGGCATGATTCGCTTCCTTTTCAACGACGTGCAGACACTTAAAGACGGGCGCCACCTTCAGGCCGAACAGATGTACCGCAGGTATTAAAAAAATCAATCCTGTATATTGGTCACCTCGTGACATAAAAGCAGAAGTCATTTTAAACTTACTCTGACAATACCGACCAAAAAATGCAGATTCGATTTCATAGATGAATTAATCCAACTAATTATTCACAAAATCTCCACATGATTTTCTTCCAGAGTGTACCGCCTGCACGAGCGACTGGTGAACCTGCGCAGCGAATACACCCTGCGCCTCAAGTCGGGCGTGAGCGTGGCGCAGGTGCCTACGGTGCAGGTGCCCCTGACGCAGGTGCACACGTCGCAGGTCCTCCAGCAGGCCCCCGTGAGGCTGCGTCCCGAGCTGGATGAGGCGACGCTGCGCTACGTCCAGGACCTGCTGGGCTGGGTCGAGGAGAACCAGCGGCGCGTGGACCAGGGCGAGTGGGGTGTCGACCTGCCCGCCGTCGAGTCGCACCTGGGTAGCCACCGCGGCCTGCACCTCTCTGTGGAGGAGTTCCGCTCCAAGCTGGAGCGGGCCAAGGCCGACGAGGTGCGCGTCTTCCTCCTCCTCTTGCTTCTTTTTCGCCCGCATGTGCGCAGCGTTTAATGTTGAACTCTCGGCTGCAGAGTCAGATCTCACCTGTGAGTAAGGCGGCCTACAGAGACTACCTGACCCAACTGGACCAACAGTATGGGAAGCTCCTGGTGAGTCAGTATCATGCCTTACAGTACCTTAACCCTGGAGAACCCACGGGGTCTAATTTGGCCCCTATAAATTCTGCTACTCAAATGCTCCCAAAGGGTCAAATTTGGCCCTAAATCCTAAATTAGGATTAAAGCATTGAATTTGAAAAAACATATTTCGGTGTTCAGTGAACATGTAGCAGTCATTTAAAGTGCCTGGGTCAAAATGACCCGCAACATCATATTTGTATTCAAACTGTGCACAGACATCCCACTACACATCAGAGTGTCCAGATTTTACACACCAGTTCATGACCCTAGATGAGCAAAAGTCAAAGGATATCCAGTGCTTTGGTCAACGCAAAAACTGAAATGGGTCAAATTAACCCGTAACATAATACGGGTTAATGTATAATTCATCCTTTGCCAAAGAAGAAAAGGGTTCTTGGGTTTTCCAGGGTTAAACTGACTGTCTCCCCTCCCCAGGAATCTACAGAGAAAAAAAAAAGCTAATCCAGGTCTTGCCCCAACATTGTTTTGACCAAATATTTCACCTTCTGCGCTCAGAACTCGTCCAAGTCTCGCCTCCGCAACCTGGAGCAGCTGCACGCCTTTGTGACGGCCGCCACCAAGGAGCTGATGTGGCTCAACGAGAAAGAGGAGGAGGAGGTCAACTACGACTGGAGTGAGCGCAACACCAACATGGCGGCCAAGAAGGACAACTACTCGGTAATTAAAAAAAAAAAAAAAAATCACCTTTTTGAAATGATTTCCAATGGCATTTCAACCGGGTTGTGTTGACCTTTTATATTCACTGTCCATACAGTACAATGACAGACCTGAAAGTGTCCTTGCTGCATTTCCAGGGTCTGATGCGGGAGCTGGAGCTACGGGAGAAAAAGATGAGCACCGTGCAGGTGACGGGAGACAAGCTGCTGAGAGACGGACACCCCGGCAGGAAGACCATCGAAGTAAGTACCTCGCCCCAGACGGCTACACCCCCTGAAATGAATACCACGGTGACGTTTGCACGCGGCCGTCATGGTCGTCCCCTCCGCAGTCCTTCACCGCCGCCCTGCAGACTCAGTGGAGCTGGATCCTCCAGCTGTGCTGCTGCATCGAAAGCCACCTGAAGGAAAACACCGCCTACTTCCAGGTGGGTCCAACACCTCGGAATCTATTTGGTCGTCCGTTTTTTTACATTAACGGTAGTAACCGCAATTGGTCAAACAGTTTACTGTCAAAAAATAAAATAAATAAATCACAGTTTTACATAGATGCTTAGGATTTGAAAATATATTGTGGTAAATTATTCATTTAGAAGTCTGGATACAAAATGAATTGGGGAAAAAAATGTGAATGAGCCGGCCTGTCCGTTTTGAAAATTAAATGTATGTCTTCCCTCATGTTTATTTATGTGGAAACTCCAAACAAAGAGGTCAATGATTTAATACTGTTTGTTTAAAGACGTGGAGCACATTTTTGTGTTTCTGTGTGTGATGTCATGTCACTTTGTGCTCGTGCGTGTGTTATTTCGGCTCGTACTGTCTCCTGATTGATACTATTGACAAGCCTCATGTGAAGTTAGTTTGTTTGCGTTAACTAACAGATGCAGTCATTGATGGTAACCTGCGTTCATGACTATTTACATGCTCGAAGCACGGTGTTGATGCTTTATGATCCTCTTCTTTTGAAGTCTGAAATGTCGGATTACCGCGTTTTCCGGACTAAAAGGCGCACCTTCAATGAATGGCCTATTTTGTCTTTTTTTTAATATATATTGGACGCACCGCATTATAAGACGCAATCTACAATGCATCCACTTGATGGTGCTACGATCAAGGAGATGCCAACGGAACCCTACACTACACGACACCCTGATTTATATAGCGACGATCAGACTTCCGTAAAACTTCTTTAATAAAGCAGCGACACAGTTCACTTAACCAACAGCAAGTTATAACATTGACTCGTTTACGTTGAACTCTCTTGCTGCTGCTCGATTTCCGTGTTCAACTGCGAAACCGATCGCCTTAAGTTTGAACCCTGCGTTGTAAGCATGTCTCGAGCATGGAGCCATTTTGGGGTTGACATATTACCGCATGAGGCGCATCGGATTTTAAGGCGCGCTGTGAGCGTTGAAGGAAATGGAAGGCTTTTAGGTGCGCCTTTTCGTGCGGAAAATACCGTACCCAGTTTTCCTGAACCACAGACTTTCTGTCTTTGCAGTTCTTTGCCGACGTAAAAGAGGCCGAGGACAAGCTGAAGAAAATGCAGGACACCATGAAGAGGAAGTACACGTGCGACCGCTCCGTCACCGTGACCAGGCTGGAGGACCTCCTGCAGGATGCCGCTGTGCGTCATTATTAAAAAAAACAACAAAAAAAAAACAACTCTATTTCCTCAGACTGCGCATGAGTTTTTATGCTGTTGCTGGTCGGTGTCCAGGATGAGAAAGAGCAGCTGGCCGAGTTCCAAACTCACGTGGAAGGTCTGAAGCGGCGATCCAAGAACGTGGTGCAGCTGAAGCCGCGCAACCCGGCCACCGCCATCAAGAGCAAGCTGCCCATCCAGGCGGTTTGCGACTTCAAGCAAATGGAGGTAATCGCTCTTGAGTGTCCCAGCGTTGTATGTTGTTGTTCTGTGTCACGCTATGTCCGAATGTGTCCCTGGATGTCGTATTTCTCAATATGTCAACTCAGTATGTTTTCCAGTGTGTGCTCGTGAGTTCACCTGAGGGCATGTCCCAACGTGCAATTACCGCCGATAAAGCAGCAGATAGCGCTGATGGCTCATGTTGCCTTCTTCCAGATCACGGTGCACCGCGGAGATGAGTGCGCCCTGCTCAACAACTCCCAGCCGTACAAGTGGCGAGTGCTCAACCGCCAAGGCAGCGAGGCAACGGTGCCGTCCATCTGCTTCCTGGTGCCGCCCACCAACAAGGACGCAGTCAACAGCGTCGCCGGGTGAGGACGCCGGGGCGTTGCCGAGGCAACCTTTCAACTCCGGTGACCACTGACCCGTGCTGTCTGTTGTTCTCAGGCTGGATGGGAACCTGCAGAAGCTGCAGACAATGTGGCAGAGCTTGTTTGTGGACCTGAGGAGCCTCCTCTCTTGGCAGTACCTCATGCGAGACATCCATATCATCAAGACTTGGAACATCTCCATGGTAACACCGACATTTCTATCAGAGAAGGTCCATGCCTCCCGAAAGGAAATTCGATTTTGGGGGATGCGCTAGAGCCTATCCCAGCTGTCTTTGGGCAGTACGCGGGGGACACCCTGAACTGGTTGCCAGCCAATCGCACGACACTCATCAACAAAAAAACGTTCAAGCTTAATATCTTACCTCAGGACAGTCTACAGCACGGGTGTCAAACTCAGTTTTGTCGAGGGCCACGTTGTAGTTACCGCTTCCCTTGGGGGAGGCTTTTATGACTGTGAAACCCGATCAATAAGTCAAGAATGATGGTTTATTCAACTATTGTTTAAGTAACTCCAATGAAAGGTTTGGTAACAAGAAAATATCTCACTTATTCATTACATATGAGAATTTAAAATTTTGGTCCAGATTTATCAAGCATGATGGAAGTTGACATGTTTGACTTGTTTTCGCGGGCCACATAAAATGATGTGGCGGGCCAGATCTGGCCCCCGGGCCTTGAGTTTGATACCTGTGGTTTAGAGCAGGGGTGTCAAACCCATTTTCGTCGCGGGCCACATTTTAGTTACCGTATCCCTTGGCGGCCATTATGACTGAAATCACATAAAAAAAGTCAAGAATAACTATTTATTCAACTATTGTTTAAGTTACTGTAATGAGGTGTTTGGCGACAAGAAATGCTTACAATATGTATACACATGAGAATTTGACATTTTGGTCCGTATTTTAGCAAGCATGATGGAAGTTGCCATGTTTGATTTACTTTCGCGGGCCGCATAAAAAGGTGTGGTGGGCCAGATTTGGCCCCCGGGCCTTGAGTTTGACACCTGCGGTCGAGAGAGTTCACTGAACCTACCATGCATATTTTTGGGAATGCGGGAGGAAACTGGACTATCCGGAGAAATCCCACACAGCCACGAGGAGAACACACACACACACACACACACACACACACACACACACACACACACACACACACACACACACACACACACACCTCTGTAATGTGAGCCCATCAGTTTATTCACGTCACATACGGTCAGTGGATCAGTGGGGCAGTGACAGCAACCTGTCAACTGAAGCTGCTCCCCTTCGAGTGTCGAATGTCGATGAGGTTCAAGGTCCTTTCAAATGCCGCGCCGTGGTCGAGACTCATGAGGTTTCTCTTTGTCAGTTCAAGACCCTGACGGTGGAGGAGTACCGGCTGGCCCTGAGGAACCTGGAGCAGCACTACCAGGACTTCCTGAGGGACAGCCAGGATTCGCAAGCTTTCGGGGCCGAGGACCGCATGCAGGTGGAGTCTCGCTACAATAAGGCGAACCAGCACTACAACACGCTGGTCAGCACCGCGGAACAAGGTGAGTGTGTCTTCTCATTTCCTTACCTAGGGCTGCATTTTTTTTTTTCGCAAAGTATTTTCAACTCATTCTTTATTTATTATTTTAAGACCATAAGCTCATTAATCAATCGCATTGTTCACGATTGATGAATAAGTTGACTGTCGGCTTCAAATTACAGGCTACGTGCCGCCAAAGACGGGTAAGGTGCCTGACGACATCCAAGTGTCACCCTGTGTGTGCCAGTGTGTTGTGTGTTCTGGTGTCTCCCATCGTGTCCGAGTGTGTCTCAGTGTGTCCTGGTGTGTTGTTGTCCGACGCAGTCTGTGTTCCTGTGTGGGGCTGTATGTGCCAGGATGCCCCCATGTGCACAGTTAGTGTGTTGTGATTGCCGTGGCAGGACTTTGCACTGTCCAATTTCCCTAAATTAACCTCACCAATCATCATCATCATCATCATCATCTTCACTGATTAATTTTTTTTCTCCTAACCGACACTCGTCATGGCTTTGAATGTCAACGGACCTCAATGCGGAGGCCCGTCTAATCACGCATGAAGTCAATTGACGATTCATTGGCTGAATCTCTCACGTGATTGAACTTGAATGAAGGGCATGTTTTAATCCCGCTCAGACGATGAAAAGCGGATTTGACGGATGGATGGTAAGTGCCTCTGCCCGGTTTTCTCCTCCCACCAGGAGAGCAGGATGAGTCAGTGTGCAGGATTTACCTGAACAAGCTCAAGGACCTCCGCCTGAGGCTGGAGGGCTGCGAGAACCGAACAGTGACACGACTTCACCAGCTGGCTGACAAAGACCCGCTCAAAGCCTGCGCCCAGAAGACCACCGAACAGATGGTGAAAATCCCAAACGGAGACGTGATTGATGTTCTTGTCATGATTCTTTCAACAATTCTCATTCCTGCTGGCAGAAAGTCCAAACCGAGCTGGAAGGCCTGCAGAAAGAACTGAACTCAATCGCAGAGAAAGCCGAGGAGGTTCTTGCCTCGCCTCAGCCGTCCAGCTCCGGCCCCTTGCTGCGCTCCGAACTGGACGGCAGCCAGAAGAAGATGGAGCACGTCTACGCCCTCTCGTCCATCTATCTGAACAAGTAAGGGGTCCCTCAAGTTTACATTTTCGACACATCATCCTGATGCTAACGTTCTTTTCCTCAGGCTGAAGGCAATTGACGTGGTGATCAGGAACACCAATGACGCAGAAGAGACTCTGAAGAGCTACGAGACTCGTCTGCTGGACGTCCACAGAGTCCCCACTGAGGAGAAGGCGGCGGAGAAGCAGCAGAGCCAGATTAAGGTATGAACTAGATCACGGGTGTCAAAGTCAAGGCCCGGGGGCCAGATCCGGCCCGCCATGTCATTTTATGTGGCCCGCGAAAGCAAATCATCTGTCAACTTCCATGATCCTTGCTTAAATCTGTGCCAAAATCTCAAATTGTCATACGTAATAAAGAACGGTAACATTTTGCAAAAATGCATTACCTTATTTACACTCACTGGAGCAATAATTGAACAAATACTTGACTGATTTCAAAACTAGTGAGCCATCATTTTTTTGTGTACAAGTAATAATACGATGTGATGATTCAACATTTATTCGGCTTCACTGTCGTAACGAGTCGAAATGAATTTGACACCCCTGAACTAGACTTTGGAAAACTCGAACTACGGTCAGAAGTCCAAATAAGCGGCGGTGTTATCTTGAGCTTTAATTCTGATGAATCCTCTCCAACAGAAAATGCAAACGGAATCTGAAGCAGACCAGGCTGTGTTCGACCGCATGCAGGACCAGCTCAAGCAAGCGTCGGCCGTCCACGACAAGATGACACGCGTCCGCAGCGAGCGCGACGCTGAGTTGGAGCACTACCGCCAGCTGGTGGCCGGCCTGCAGGAACGCTGGCAGGCGGTGCTGGCTCAACTGGAGATCCGAAAGCAGGAGCTGGAGCTGCTCCGACGCCATATGGGCAGCTACCGGGACAGCTACGAGTGGCTCATGCGCTGGCTGGCAGATGCCAGGCAGCGCCAGGAGGCAATCCAGGCGCTACCCGTTGGGGACGGAGCCGCACTTCAGGAGCAACTAGCTGAGGAGAAGGTATTTCACATGCATTCACTGGACGAGTTGACTCATAATTAGAAATAATTATGAGTAACCGTGTTTATGTCTTGATTCACGCAGAAACTCCTGGATGAGATCGAGAAGAACAAGGGCAAGATCGACAAGTGCCAGAAAAATGCCAAAGACTACATTGACTCCGTTAAGGTGTGTGTGTGTGTGTGCCTCTGTGCGAGTGTGTATGGAGATAGGTGGTGTGTGTAATCACGAGGGGCCTTGCAACATGGCTGAAATTGAATATCTCTACTTTTGCCTTATACCTTGCTAACGATATGATATTATTTGATTTTTTTTTTAAGAAAAAAAAATCTGATATTATTATTATTAGATTTTTTTTAAGAAAAAAAATCAAACTAAAAGCATCCGTTTGGATTTTTTTTTTTAATTATTATTATTAGAACTTACTGATAGCCATCAATAAATAGAAAGCAACAAATTACAAAGAATTCAAATTCATATTCGACTGCAACTGTGCTCCAATGATGGAATAATTTCACGCGACAACAGAAGTGTCGCGTTTGCGCGCGTGCTTTAACTGCACCGTCGTGTACCAGTTTGTCCATGCACGACCCAGTGAAACATCTCACGTTTGTCCTTTTAGGATTACGAGCTTCAGCTCTTGACCTACAAAGCCCTGCAGGATCCCCCTGCCTCACCACTGAAGAAGCCCAAAATGGAGTGCGCTTCGGACGACATCATCCAAGAGGCAGGTTTTCACGGGCAAGATGGTGCTGACCAATTGAAATAAACCGAAATCGTTTAACCCTGTCTCTGCTTTGCCATCACACGCAGTACGTCGCGCTGAGAACCCGCTACAGCGAGCTCTTGACGCTTGTCAGCCAGTACATAAAGTTCATCACGGACGCGCGCCGTCGTCTGGAGGAAGATGAGGTAACCACTTCCCCTGAACAGCATTCTTGAACAACTAATTTCATAGTTTGGTCAAAATTGAAGCATGACATATCTTTTTGTCAAATACAAATATCACAGAACTGTTAAAAATGCACAAAACATCAACCATATAAAATTGGGGCCTGTTTTGCACACAAAAAAAAAATAAAAAATCCAAGCCAGAGTTAAGCGGAATCTACAGCCATTGAACTGTCACATTGCATCACATCACAACTTTCTCATTCCCTCTGCATCATGTCACATAAACTCCTCACTCACTGCCTCTGCACCTATTTTAGCTTTGGATTTTTCCTCTTTATTTGCTCTTGAAATGTTCCAATTCGTATCACTCACCGGCTTGTTTCTTCTTCTTTTTTTTTTTTTTTTTGCTTTACTTGCCTGCTCAGAACTTGTTTCCTAGACCACTTTAATTTTCAACGGATGTTTTTATGACTTTTTTTTAAAATCCTCATTTCTTTTTTGTATTGCTTGCCGGCGCTTTGTCACGATGAATACTCATCTTAAGAGGGCAGTTAACCCCAAAGATGAAGCAGGTACTTATCTGAAAATATCTGTGCATTGCCAAAGGGGGAAGGTTCAGGATTTAAACGCTCAATTAAGCTGACACGTTATTTCACATTTGATTGGTTATTGCCCGCTCATCTAATACTGCCAGTAATGTGAATGCTGAGCCTTCCTTTGAGTTGTCAATCCAATGTCTGTCCAATCATTTGTCTAGTTGAACGTGAAAACAAAGGAAACCCTTACATTGTCTTGTGGATGGATTTACATCACAGCCCTTTGTTGTAGTTGCCATTTAATATCATTTTGCCTCGCAAACTCATTAATGGCACTTTTTCAAAAGTCCTATGACCATGGATCAGCAAACAAGCAACATACTCTGCACACTTGCGAAAATCATCTAGTTTATTATGCCTTCTGTCCAGCATATATGAATACGAAACCCCAAATAGTGCATGAAAACAAGTGCATTTGTGTTTTTTTTTGTGGAGTGACTGTGTCTTCCGTCAGACAAAAAAAATATCTTCTCATGCTGCCATTTTTGTATCAGTTTTCAAATAGCCGCCTAACCCCATCACCTACTGTTTGCTCACGCAGGAAGCGTCTGAGAAGCTGAAAGAAGCTGAGCGAAAGAGGCTGGCTGAGATCCAGGCCGAGTTGGACAAACAGAGGCAGCTGGCCGAGGCTCACGCTCAGTCGGTGGCCAAGGCACAGCAAGAGGCTGACGCTCTCAAGCAGAAGATGAAAGAGGAGGCCGGGAAGCGACAGGATGTCGCTGTGAATGCCGAGAAGCAGAAGCAGAACATCCAGCAGGAACTGCAACAGCTCAAGAGTCTGTCGGACCAGGAGATCAAGACAAAGAACCTTCAGTTGGAGGAGGCTCTGATAAATCGGACGAGGATTGAGGAGGAGATACGCATCATCCGACTCCAGCTGGAGACGACCACCAGGCAGAAGAGCACAGCTGATGAGGAGCTGCAGCAGCTTCGCAACCGAGCCGCCGATGCCGACAAGCTGCGTAAAGCTGCTCAGGAGGAGGCCGAGAGGCTTCGCAAGCAGGTGGCCGAGGAGACCCAGAAAAAGAAGAACGCGGAAGACGAGCTGAAGCGCAAAGCCGAGACGGAGAGGGAAGCCTCCAAGCAGAAGCAGAAGGCCCTGGACGAACTGGAGAAGTTCAAGATGCAAGCGGAGGAAGCCGAGCGGCGCATGAAACAGGCAGAGGAGGAGAAACTCCGGCAGGTCAAGGTGGTGGAGGAGGTCGCGCAGAAGAGTGCTGCCGCCCAGTTGCAGAGCACCTCCAAAACCTTCAACGAAAGAGCGACCAAACTTGAGGAGTCCCTCAAGAGAGAGCAGGGCACCGTCCTCCAGTTGCAGGAGGAAGCTGAGAAACTCCGCAAGCAGCAAGAGGAGGCCAGCAAAGCTCGGGAACAGGCAGAGAAGGAGCTGGAAACGTGGAGGCAAAAGGCCAATGAGGCTCTCCGCTTGAGGCTGCAAGCTGAGGAGGAGGCCCAGAGGAAGACTCAGGCGCAAGAGGAGGCAGAGAGGCAGAAATTGGAGGCTGAACGTGACGCCAAGAAGAAGGCAAAGGCTGAAGAGGCCGCGCTTAAACAGAAGGAGAGTGCCGAGAAAGAGCTGGACAAGCAAAGGACTTTCGCCGAGCAGATCGCCCAACAGAAGCTGTCAGCCGAGCAAGAATGCATCCGCCTAAAAGCTGACTTTGAACACGCCGAGCAACAGAGGAGCCTCCTGGACAACGAGCTCCACCGTCTAAAGAACGAAGTGAACACTGCTGAAAACCAGAGAAAGAAGTTGGAGGAGGAGCTGGCCAAGGTACGAAGTGAAATGGATGCCCTTCTCCAGCTGAAGATGAAAGCTGAGAAGGAAACACTGTCCACCACGGAAAAGACCAAGCAGCTTCTCGACTCGGAAGTCCTAAAAATGAAGCAACTTGCAGACGAAGCGACCAGACTGAGGTCTGTGGCCGAGGAGGCCAAGAAGCAGAGGCAGCTCGCTGAGGAGGAGGCGGCCAAACAGCGAGCTGAAGCCGAGAAAATCCTTAAGGAGAAACTTGCCGCCATCAATGAGGCGACCCGTTTCAAGACGGAAGCCGAGATCACCCTGAAGGCCAAAGAGGCCGAGAACGAAAGGCTGAAAAGACAAGCCGAGGATGAAGCCTACCAAAGAAAACTGCTGGAGGATCAGGCAGCTCAGCACAAACAAGACATTACGGAAAAAATGCAGCATCTGCAGAGCTCATCCAACTCTGAATTGGAGCGACAGAAAACAATCATTGAGGAAACTCTCAGGCAAAGAAAAGTGGTGGAGGAGGAGATCCACATCATCAGGATCAACTTTGAGAAGGCCTCAAAGGACAAATCAGATTTAGAGAAAGAGTTAAAGAAACTGAAAGAGATTGCGGACGACACGCAAAAGAGCAAACTTAAAGCCGAGAAGGAAGCCGAGACGTTGAAGCAGCTCGCCGCGGACGAGGAGAAGAAGCGAAAGGAAGCTGAGGCGAAGGTTAAGAGCATCACGGCGGCGGAGGAAGAGGCGGCACGACAATGCAAAGCCGCTCAGGAGGAGGTGGAGCGTCTGAAAATAAAGGCAGCGGAAGCTAACAAGCAACGGGAAAAAGCGGAGAAAGACGCCAAGCAGCAGGTGGTTCTGGCCAAGGAGGCCGCACAGAAATGCAGCGCGGCCGAGCAAAAGGCTCAAGATGTCCTCAGCAAGAACAAAGAGGGCGATCTGGCTCAGGAGAAGCTCAAGGAGGACTTTGAGAATGCCAAAAAACTGGCACGAGAAGCTGAAAAGGCCAAAGAGAAAGCAGAGAAAGAGGCGGCGCTGCTCCGTCAGAAAGCTGAGGAGGCTGAGAAACAGAAAAAAGCTGCGGAGGATGAAGCCTCCAAGCAGGCCAAAGCTCAGAAAGATGCAGAGAAACTGAGGAAAGAGGCAGAGAAGGAGGCCTCCAAGCGAGCGGAAGCAGAGGCCGCTGCTCTCAAACAAAAGCAGCAGGCCGATGCCGAAATGAACAAGCACAAAAAGGATGCCGAGCAGGCGCTGAAGCAGAAGTCGCAGGTGGAGAAGGAGCTGTCGACTATCAAACTCCAGCTCGACAAAACCGACAAACAAAAGGCGGTTTTGGATGAGGAGCTCCAGCGGGTGAAGGGCGAGGTCAATGACGCCGTTAAACAGAAAACGCAGGTTGAGGATGAACTCTCCAAAGTCAGGATTCAGATGGAGGAGCTTCTAAAGCTTAAGATAGAAATTGAGAGCGAAAACAAGCGTCTCATGCAAAAGGACAAAGATAACACCAAGAAGTTGCTCGCAGATGAAGCCGAGAGGATGAAGATCCTGGCACAGGAAGCAGCCCGGCTTAGTGCAGAGGCAGAGGAAGCCGCCAAACTCCGAAAGACCGCCGAGTCCGACTTAGCCGAACAGAGGGCACTCGCGGAGAAAATGCTCAAGGAGAAAATGCAGGCCATCCAGGAGGCTACCAAGTTGAAAGCAGAGGCCGAAGACCTCCAGAGGCAGAAGGACAAGGCACAGGAGGCGGCCAAGAAGCTCCTGGAGGACAAACAGCAGATCCAGCAACGGCTGGACGAGGAGACCGAAGGCTTCCAGAAATCACTGGAGGCCGAACGAAAGAGGAAGCAAGAGGTGTCAGCCGAGGCAGAGAAGCTGAAGCTTAAGGTGAAGGAGCTCAGTGATGCTCACGCGAAAGCCCAGGAGGAGGCCAAGAAGTTCAAGAAGCTGGCAGATGAGGCCAAAGCTCGTCTGGAGGACTCGCAACAGAAAGCCACCGAGACTGTGGTGCAAAAGCTGGAAACTCAGCGGCTGCAAAGCACGAAAGAAGCCGACGACCTTAAGAAAGCCATCACTGACTTGGAAAAAGAGAGGGAGAAGCTGAAAAAAGAGGCCGTGGAGCTTCAGAAAAATTCCAAAGAGGTAATGTAACGAAAATAATCGATACTCCATCATGATGAAACAATGTTTTGACTCGCTCTTGTTTTCTAGATGGCCATTGCCCAGCAAGAAGAAATTGAGCAACAGAAGGCCATTCTTCAAAAGACCTTCCTCACCGAGAAAGAGCTGCTGTTGAAAAGAGAGCGCGAGGTGGTAGATGAGAAGACGAAGCTGGAAAAACAGCTCAAGGATGAAGTGATCCGAGCCAAGTCCCTCAAAGAGGAGCAAGAGCG
The DNA here is from genome assembly GCF_001891065.2 of Hippocampus comes. NCBI lineage: Eukaryota > Metazoa > Chordata > Actinopteri > Syngnathiformes > Syngnathidae > Hippocampus > Hippocampus comes. Next base: position 356,214 of record NW_017805452.1, read on the forward strand.
TCAGCAAAAGCTGATGGAGGATGAGAGGAACAAGCTACAGGCCATCATGGATGACGCCTTGCGGAAGCAGAAGGAAGCTGAGACGGAGATGAAGAAGAAGCAGAAGGAAATGGAGGTGCTCGAAAAGAAAAAGAATGAACAAGAGAAACTGTTGGAAGAGGAGAACAAAAAACTGAGGGACAAACTGAACAATCTCGAGGTAGCATCCAAAGAAATCGCATCGAAAAGGAACGAAACTGAGGTCCAGACAGAGAAGGGCGCTGGGGAAGAGTTAGTCTCTGCCACAGTGTCGGTCACAACAAAGAAAGTTTACAATGGCTCAGATGTCGATGGCAAGAAGAAAGATTCACCTTGGGCTTTTGACGGAATAAGAGACCAAGTTCCTGCTGAGAGACTTCATGACATCGGTGTCCTGACCAAAAAAGAGTTTGACAAACTGAAGAAGGGTAAAGTCTCAGTGCAAGACCTGGCAAAGACAGACAAGATCCACTCTTGTCTTCAGGGTCAGAGCTGCATCGGTGGCATCTTGACTCCCTCAAAGGTGAAAGTGAGTGTCTATCAGGCCATGAAAGACAACACGATTACAGCCAATACCGCCACAATGCTGCTGGAAGCTCAGGCGGTTTCTGGCTACCTCATCGATCCTGTTAAAAACAAATTCCTCTCTGTGGATGAGGCTGTTAAAGAGCAGTTGATTGGCCCCGAACTCCATGACAAATTGCTGTCTGCTGAGCGAGCTGCCACAGGCTTCAAAGACCCTTACACGGGAGACAAAATCTCCCTTTTCGAGGCCATGAAGAAAGGTCTGATTGAGAAGGAACAGGCCACCAGGTTCCTGGATGTGCAGCTTACAACGGGCGGCATCATTGACCCCATCAACAGCCATAGAGTCTCCCTGCAAACAGCCTACAAGCAGGGGCAGTTTGACGCCGAGATGAATAAGCAAATGCCGGATCACAAGTTGTTTGTGGAACCAAGCACCCAGGAGGCCCTCACCTACAAGCAGCTACTGGACAAATGCACGAAGGACGCAGGGTCAGGCTTGATGATTCTACCTGTGACTGAAAAAGCAGGCCAAACTGAGAGAACCTACACAGATGCCGAGATGAAAGAAGTGTTCAGCAAGTCCAACGTGGATGTGCCCTTTGGCAGGTTCAAAGGAAAGACGGTCACCATTTGGGAAGTGATCAACTCTGAGTATTTCACAGAAGAGCAGCGACGAGAGCTGATACGCCAATACAAAACGGGCAAGATCACGGTGGAGAAGATAATCAAAATCGTTATCACTGTCGTGGAGGACAAGGAGAAGAACAATGAAAACGTGTTGAACGGACTCAGGGCTCCCGTGCCAGCCAGCGAACTTCTCGAGTCCAAGGTTATAAGCAAAGACATATTCAACAAGCTAAGCAATGGTAAAATCACTGTCAAAGAAATCGCGGAGATGGACCCTGTGAAGAAAGCGCTCCAAGGAACACCGAGCATTGCTGGACTGTATAACGAACCCACCAAGGAGAAAATGCCTTTCTATCAAGCCATGAAGAAAGAGCTGCTCTCAGCCGAGACGGCCATTAATCTTCTTGAGGCTCAAGCGGCTACTGGCTTCATAATTGATCCTGTCAAAAATGAGCGGATGCCTGTCGACGAAGCAGTCAAGTCGGGGTTGGTGGGTCCAGAACTCCACGAGCGACTGCTATCTGCAGAGCGAGCAGTCAGTGGCTACAGAGATCCTTATTCTGGCAAGAAGGTATCTCTGTTTGAAGCCTTAAATAAAGGTCTCATCAAGAGGGACCATGGCATTCGTCTGTTAGAAGCACAACTCTCCACGGGGGGAATTATTGACCCAGTTAAAAGCTACCGCGTCCCACACGAGGTTGCCTGCAAACGTGGCTATTTAGACGAGGAAACCAGCAAGACTGCAAATGAGACCAAGGTCTTCCCCGATCCCAACACACTGGAGTCAGCCACGTATGCGCAGTTGATGAAGAAATGCATCTCCGACAATGAAACTGGTCTTCCCTTGCTCCCCCTCTCAAAGAAGGCTCCAAAGCCCAAAGAGGATCAAGAGATTACAGAGGCCAAAACCAAAGAGGCTTTGAACCAAAGCACCGTGGAGCTGGACTATGGACCTTTTAAAGGCAGAAAGGTCACAATCTGGGAAATCATCACCTCCGAGTACATCACAGAGGAGAAAAGAATCGAACTGATTCGCCAGTACCGAATGGGCCATGTGACAATAGAAAAGTTGATAAAGGTTGTGATGACCATCATGGAGGAAAGAGAGACCCAGGCAAAAGAAAAACTCTGTTTTGAAGGTCTTAGGGAACCAGTTCCTGCCAGCGCGTTGATGGATGCCAATATCATTGACAAAGCCACATTTGATCAGCTCCAGCAAGGCACAAAGACTCCTCAGGAAGTGGGTCAAGACGATAAAGTCAGGAAGTATCTGCACGGCACAGAGCGTATTGACGCCATTGCAATGGAAGCCACAAACGAAAAGCTGAGCATATATCAAGCTATGAAAAATAACATTCTGCAGCCGAATACTGGCCTTGCGCTGCTTGAAGCCCAAGCTGGAACTGGCTTCATAACAGACCCAGTAAAAAACATGAAATATTCCGTGGATGATGCCGTCAAGGCCGGAACTGTTGGTCCGGAGCTTCACGAGAAACTTCTCTCTGCCGAAAAAGCAGTGACGGGATACAAAGATCCATACACGGGCAATAAGATTTCTCTGTTCCAAGCGCTGAAGAAAGAGCTGGTGCTGAGGGAGCATGCCATTCCTCTTCTGGAGGCTCAGCTTAACACAGGAGGCATCATTGATCCCGTCGGGAGCCATCGCATTCCCACTGATGTTGCTGTTCAGCGTGGCTATTTAAGTAAACAAATGGTCAAATCGTTGAACGAACCCTCAGGCGACGTCCAGTGCTTCACCAACCCCAACACCAATGAAAGTCTCACATACAAGCAGCTTCTGGAGAAATGTGTCAAAGATCCCAACTCAGGTCTGTGCTACTTGCCGCTGTCCAAAGCTGAAGTGGCTCCTCCCGCTGAGAAGTCCTACGAGTACACCGAGGAGCAAGCCCAGGCAGATCTAGCAAGCACTCAAATTGATATCCCGCTCAAGAGCTTTGAAGGCAAGAGCATGACCATTTGGGAAATCATGAACTCCAACATACTTCCCGAAGAGGAGAGACGCCGCCTCATGGAGCAGTTTCGCTTGGGAACAATCACAAAAGAGAGAATGCTCATCATCATCATTGAAATCGTTGAGCAAAGGGAGGCCGAAAAGGCTCAACAGGGCATGTCGTGTGACATCATCAGAAGGAGAATTACAATCGAGGAGCTGTACAGTGCTCGAATTATAGACCTGCAGACTTACAACCTTTTGAAGCAAGAAAAAATGACCATCAGTGAGATCATGGCAATGCCATCAGTGAAACAGTACCTTTTTGGAACTGGGTGCATTGCTGGCATTATGTCAGACACTCCCAGCAAAGTCAGCATCTATCAAGCCATGAAAAACGGGAAGATTAAGCCCGAAGTTGCTCTGACGCTTCTCGAGGCCCAAGCAGCAACTGGCTTTATCATCGATCCGGTGAAAGATGAACTTCTCACAGTGGATGAAGCAGTGCGCAAGGGGCTCGTGGGGCCTGAACTTCACGACAAACTTCTGTCTGCCGAGAGAGCCGTGACAGGCTACAAAGATCCATACACCGGAAAAGTGATTTCTCTTTTCCAGGCAATGAAGAAAGACCTGGTTCCTGAAGATTATGCTTTGAGGCTTCTGGAAGCGCAAAATGCCACCGGGGGGTTAATGGATCCCGAATACTACTTCCGCCTGCCTGCGGACGTTGCCATGCAGCGTGGGTACATCAACAAAGAGACACTGGACAGAATATCCGAGCCGGCCGCCGATGTGCAAGGTTACACCGACCCCACGACAGATGAGAACCTGTCATATTCTCAGCTCCTGAAAAGATGTCGGCTGGACAAACAGAGTGGACTGAAGCTGCTTTCTCTAGCGGACAGGAGACTTCTCTTCAAGGGTCTCAGGAAGCAAATCACTGTGGATGAGCTGCTTCGTTCTCAGATTATTGACCAAAAGATGTACAATGAACTCACTCAGGGCACCATCAGTGTGGAGGAGGTCAGCAGGGACCTGAAGAAGTACCTCGAAGGCGTCAGCTGCATTGCCGGTGTCTTTGTAGAATCTACCAAAGACCGCTTGTCTATCTACCAAGCCATGAAGAAGAACATGATCAGACCAGGAACTGCCTTTGAGCTTCTTGAGGCCCAGGCTGCGACGGGGTACGTTATCGACCCCATCAAAAATCTGAAACTGAATGTCAACGAAGCCGTTAAGATGGGTGTTGTGGGTCTGGAGTTTAAAGACAAACTGCTGTCAGCTGAGCGAGCAGTCACGGGCTACAGGGATCCCTATTCTGGCAAGGTCATCTCATTGTTCCAGGCCATGAAGAAGGACCTGATCTTGAAAGACCACGGCATCCGCCTGCTAGAAGCTCAGATCGCCACGGGGGGAATCATTGACCCACAGGAGAGCCATCGCCTGCCAGTGGAAGCGGCGTATGAACGTGGTCTCTTTGACGAAGAAATGAACCAAATTCTCACCGACCCGTCTGACGACACTAAGGGCTTCTTTGACCCTAACACAGAGGAAAACCTCACTTACCTCCAGCTCATGGAGAGATGCATGACGGACCCTCAAACAGGGCTCGCGCTCCTGTTGCTGAAGGAAAAGAAACGGGAAAGGAAGACCTCCTCCAAGTCATCTGTTCGTAAACGCAGAGTTGTTATCGTTGATCCAGAAACGGGCAAGGAGATGTCAGTGTATGAGGCCTACCAGAAAGGACTCATTGACCACCAGACGTATTTAGAGCTAGCAGAGCAGGAGTGCGAATGGGAGGAAATAACCAGCACCTCGTCTGATGGAGTTGTAAAATCCAAGATCATTGATAGGAGGTCCGGACGACAGTACGACATCGATGACGCCATCTCAAGCGGCCTGATTGAGAAGTCGGCGTTGGACCAGTACCGTTCTGGAACTCTATCTATCACGGAGTTTGCAGACATGCTATCTGGAAATTCCAGTGGCGTGAGATCAAGGTCATCCTCCTTTGGATCCACTTCCTCTTACACCTCAAGTCCGATGTCTAGCATAAAAACACCGTCTGTCCCGTGGAATGACCCCACCGAGGAAATTGGCCCCGTAGCTGGAATCTTGGACACGGAAACGCTGGAGAAGGTGTCTGTCACTGAGGCCATTCACAGAAACCTAGTGGACAACATAACCGGTCAGAGGCTGATGGAAGCTCAGGCCTGCACTGGAGGAATCATTGACCCAAACACTGGTGAAAAATTCTCCGTCACAGATGCATTGAACAAAGGACTTGTGGACAAGATCATGGTGGACCGCATTAGCCTTGCACAGAAGGCTTGCAATGGATATGAGGACCCTCGAACCAAAACTAAAATGTCAGCTGCTCAAGCCCTCAAGAAAGGCTGGTTGTACTACGAGGCCGGCCAGCGGTTCCTGGAAGTCCAATATCTGACTGGTGGTTTAATTGAACCAGACGTCACCGGGCGAGTCTCTCTGGACGATGCCTTGAAGAAAGGCACCTTGGATGCTCGCACCGCACAGAAGCTCCGTGACGTCAGCGCCCACTCCAAGTACCTCACATGCCCCAAAACCAAACTCAAGATCTCCTACAAGGATGCTTTGGACAGAAGCATGATTGAGGACGGTACTGGCCTCAGGCTTCTGGAGGCATCCTCCCAGTCCACCAAAGGCCTCTACAGTCCCTACAGCATCAGCGGCTCAGGCTCGGCAACCGGCTCACGTTCGGGCTCCAGATCCGGTTCCAGGTCCGGCTCCAGAAGAGGAAGCTTTGATGCAACTGGATCCAGTTTCACCACCACCTTCTCTTCGTCTTCATCCTCCTACAGTTCGCCGAGTTATGGGCGACGATATTGAGGATCAACTGTAAAGCCACTGAGATGCCTGTCAGTGAACTGAAGACTACACAGTTTCTGCTCTGCATGTGGTCGTTGCAAGACATTAGATGTTTAATTTTGTACTGCGTAGACTTCTTTGTGTATCTATATACCTTTACCTATGTACATTTTGTTGTATCGTTTAATCACTGTAATAGACAGGAAATTAGCTTTGAGTGTTAACACTACAACCGAAAGAACATACTCTTTGATCGTCGTCTGTCGAGCCTTCTGAATATGGAGCGTATTTCTCAAAAATGAATATATTGAAAGCTCAAGGCCACTCTGCAGAGCAGAATCCGAAGTCTCGTAACGATCGCTGACATTAAGAATGTCTCTCAACACTAAGCTTCAAGATCTTTGTCCTCGATCATGTTGCTCCACACCTACTAAACTACAGCCAGGCCATATTCCCGTCATCTGGAATAAAACATGGACTCAATGGGAATCACCAAAGGGCACATTCCCATGCACTGGTAGACCACCAATACATCAATCTGACTTTATAGACTCTTGACACCAAAGTAACCCAAATAGTCGCTGCTTGTCCGGACCCCGCCGACTGGTACGTGAGGACACAATAGTTAGCAATGTCTTGCCCGCTTGTCCTGATGTCCCGTCTTCTCCTTTATAGATACCGTGCTCCGCTTCTTCCCAGAGACCTTCACCTGGACTTTCACTGTAGCCGGAATTTATGAAAAAAGTCACTCTCGCGACTAACCTTGAGCTCAGTTGATGTTAGAAACCCATCAAGTGCCTGCAAAAAAAACAAAAAAATACGTGGCTGATGCATATTTTGAAGATGGTGCTGCGGTTTATTGACACCTGCATGACTGGCCGAGCAGGAAGCAATCAGGTTTATCTCACAATCCACAAACACTCATGAATGTTAATATTGACATGACTGTATGTACTGTATAACCACGACTGCTGGAAGCCATTAACAGATTCTTAGTTTTTCAGCTTTTTAATTTTTTTTTTTTTTGGGACGCCACCAGCCACAGTGTTTATTTTTCGATGTGAAAGCAACACCTAATTATCTTGCCTATATCCTTTTATTTTCCTACACACTATATTTGAGTTGCATGATTTACTAACATTTAAAAAAAAAAAAAAAACCAAAACCGCCCCCCCATCCCCCCAATTATCCGAGCCGCTTATCCTCACGAGGGTCGTTGTACCCTTTAAATCATTTGTTGTGTTATTATGATGATGATGATGATGATGCACCAAAGGGGTTAAAAGGATATATTTTAATGCGTGGTGTATTTATAATTTTTAAAAAAAAACGGAATCAAGTTGTAACACCCTCGCTATGTAAATAAAGGACATGAAAAGCTTATGACTCTGTGACCATTACTCATCAGACTTAAAAATATGATATATCAAAAAAAAAAAAAAAAAAAAAAGGAAGGGTTGTTGACGCCCCATTCACATGTCCTTACCACCCTCTTCTTCTTGGCAAAAACGGCGTAAAGGTTATTGGCCTGCAATTTTTGTCCAGAAATCAGGACTTTGGGGGGCGGGGGGGAGGTGTCGCAGGGGGTTAGTGAGCCCCGGATGTTAAACATCACATTCTGGTCACGGCTTCTTACACGGAGGTGACATCCTAAAAATATGACAACTTTGAAATTGGACAACCCACCACAGAGCACAACCGTAAAACGGGGAAAAGACACATTTGATGGCCAGGATGAAAGGGGTTTGGTAATTTGACTCTTGGGTGTATCCAAAGAAGCCAAGGACAACCTATAATAAGACATCAGGGGGGGAAGAATTGTAATAGCAAAAAGTGGGCCATGTGCAGGTGGTGAATCATTGTCCAAATTGGAATTTTTGCTTCTTGCAGAGATCAACCTAATACCATTCTAGAGGAGCAGTCTGTCAATTTTTCATGTCACTCCATGGGGAGAAAAAAAAAAAAAAAAAAAGTGACCCCAATGTAATTACATGTTGAGCTCTTGGACGGTGGCAAGTGCTTTTAACACAAGGTGTTAAACTTGACACTGTGGTGGCTGCTCCTTTGCAAACAGATTTAATCTCTGTTGAAAGCCGGAAATTTCCCGGTTTGACTTCAACCTCCCATCCTGATATCGAGGCCAGAGATAAAACCAGTGCAAAAGGGGAGTTTAAACGCGGGTGAGTATCCAACCCTTTTTCTTTTTCTTAATTTTCCAATAAATAACACATAAATGGCAAAGATTAGGCTGTGCAGGATTGTAAGAGCAAAGATTAAGGATGTGCAGGAAGCAGATATCCATCCAAATTGGGATTGGCCTTGCCAGAGGTCTGATTAACTCTCGTTGACTTCCCTGTCAATCATCGAGTCACTACTTTTGTTTTGAAGTGTTTGTGTGGGGAAATAACAAGTGCTACGAGGAGCCAGATACAATACGCAACAAATCCGTGTCTCGTGTTTAGCATTCAGTTGAGATGTCTTGACAAGCACTGAGATGCGAACTACTCTGTCAAGCAAGACTTCCCCCCCCCCCCCACCACACCCTCCCCGTCTTAAACTGGGTGCGCCTGTGATTGCCCAAACATTAAAAACCTGCCTAGTGCAGTCACAGCGTGATGGCATGCGTTTAAAACGACTTGGTTTTGTGTTGCGGTGAAATGTGTGGGCGAGTTGTCGACCTGACATGACTCGAGTCTTTCGATGGCGAATGTGTGTTTGAGTGCCTGAAGAATCTTTTAAAGAGTGAGTGGGTCAGCCTCTGCGGTTTCTTGGAGTTTTAGTGTACAAACAGAAGCAGGATTAAGCCCAGAGCAAGATTCATCTTAAAAACACACACACGAGCTGAAGATTTGAGGCAAAATAGCAGGCTGATGTTAGACAGACTTGAAAATTGGGTGCGGTCCCTGACAGCAGTGGACAATGTCGGAACGCCGCTGCTAACATTCCTAGCCAGGGAAAGTTAGGAATGGGGTGGAATCCTGTAGGGCATGGGTCAGCAATTTCAAATATTCAAAGAACCGTACCGGCCGTTTAACACGATTAAAAAAAAAAAAGAAAAAAAACGTTTGATATAAAATTAGGATAACACCTTGGTTGAAGCTTACTTTCAAATAAAATAGTCTCACACACACACACACACGTGTATATACATATATATATAGAGAGAGAGAGAGTCTCATATATCCGTTGCCTTCATTTAGCTGTTGCTTATTAATGTAGTTTAATTTTCAAGTGTATAATCAAACATGCACATGAATTAAGTAGTGATGGTGAATTCATCTTGCCACTTTTTCCCCCCCCCACGGAACTCACAACTGCCACATTTGATGTGGAAAGTAAACACGCCGACAGTGTCTAGCCAAAAAAAAAAAAAACTCTCCCTGTATTCTGCGATTTCAATTTTACTATTGTGGATTTGCAGTAATCTTTTAATGTTTTCTGTTTGTTTTCTTTTTGCGGTTGTAAATGTGTTGGCTGTGATTTCAGGTGATCTCGTGTTTTGTTTGAGCCTGTTCCCACTTAAACCAGTGACCTTAAAAAAAAAAAAAAAAAAAAAACTCCCTGTGGATGCCACTCCTTTTCCTTTGTAGCAACATGACTTCATCATGAGGTAAATCCGATAAGTCGGCTTTCAATTCAAAATCGTACTCGCTTGTTAGTCAACCGGATTGATTGACGTCACCTCGGAGGAAGCGCTTTCTGACCCGCCATTTTACCCCTAAAAAAAAAGTTGCACCCTTGAGACTTATATCCACGTGTCATTCATTAGATCGCAAAATTACAAACGATTCCCGACAGAAGTGGGGTGGGCGAAAGAGCCGAGGAAGATGCTATCCAATAATATTTCACCATGAACGGTCTAAAATGTATTTGCTGTTAGCTGGTTGGCGCATACGCGTGGCAAACCATGAATGGTCAAAAAGGCTTTATTATCTCCCCCAAACACAAGGTAGGCTCATATTTATTTGCTGTTAGCTGGTTGGCGCATACGCGTGGCAAAGGAAGCTATGACAACAAACAATATGGCAACGTTTGACGTCGGGCGTCTAAAATGCCGTTACGACCTCCGCCATCAACAAGATGACAGCATTGACAACAGTCAACCTCCGCATACTTGCGGGAATCGCTCATTTGCATATTTGATCATCGTGTTTTGTTTTTTTGTAATTTTGTCCCCCTTTCCCATCATTTTTCATGTAAAAAAAGATCTTCAATGTTTGTCGTGTTTTAAGAATTTTAGGGTGTTAATTACAGAAACAACAAAGTTCCGTTATATTTTGTTGAGATCTAAGGACGTTAATTGTCTCCCTCTTTCGAATCCATTTGCTTTGTGGCCAAGTGGAGCTGTGACCTCCCCTTTTTGTAATTACTGCCACCTACAGTTCTGGAGTGGTACAGCATCCTCTTGAGTCGTTTTGCGCTTTCTCCGCTCACAACATTTTGCACTTTAAACTCCTCTTATCTCGGCACCTTAAATGTTTTGGCCATTAAAAAAAATTGTCATTGCATTGTTTAACTGAAGATCAAATCAATCTCGGTGCCGAGCACACACACGCACAAAACAATTGGCGCTTATCTTATCGGAATGCGACACCTACGCTAAAGTTCCTGCTTGCTCATGATGTAATGGAATCCAAGCGCGTTGACGTGAGGAAGGGCGAGTAAAAGTCCTAACTTGCCTGTCATTTAAAGCCGTTAAATTTCAGACCGTGCATCATCATCTTAGTAATGACTGCTTTGGTGATTTTTTTTTTTTTTAATTGTCCATGCGTAAAACTGCATCGTGTGTCTACATGTTCATGTGTATTTGTGCGCCTGTGTGCGTGGTTACCCATAACAGATAAGATTTCACATCTCCGCTGCTATGCTGTAAAACAACGTTGCCCAACCTTTGAGCCAAGGCACATATTTTATATTCGGAAAAAAAAAACAGGCTACTGAACTGGTGCTTGGCAAAAACGATATGACCTACATAAAAAAAAAATATATATGACCCTGTGAGTGTTACATTGCCTGTCTACATGCATTGCTCTACCATTTGTGTTCAGATGTCTGTTGAGTAAAGGGTTATAAGTACTGCAATGTTGCTAGATTCGTGAGCCCATCAGTGGCGCTTTGCATTGTTTGTTAGCATTAAGCTAAATCGGCAACGGGATGTGGTTGTTTTCAATAGACCTGTAATTCTCTTTTTTGGATGTTTAGTTGGAGAGTAAACTTGAACTAATGGACTGTACTCTTGCATTTGAGCGACAGAAACTCTCCACACTTTGCTTTTTAGCCACAGGTAAATAAGTAATTTGAGATCTAATCTGACAAGTGAAACTGGATATACAGCACTTTATTGGTGTGGCCTGATGGGATCTCACTTTCTACCCGGAACACATTTTTTGTTCTGATAGGTGCTGGTTTATATTAGTTTTGGATTTTTCATTCCAGTTAGTTTTTATTATTTATTTATTTATTTTATTATTATTTTATTTTATTTTATTTTATTTTTTAAATATACTTACTTTTAAGGACAATGTAAATCCAGCTTGGGGGAACCTGAAGTCCTCTAATTGTCGATCGAGGAATTTGAAGGAAGCAGGCACATGACTTTCTGTGAGTTTTAATTTTTTTGAAAATCCATTTTATTTTTATTTGATATAAAAAAAATTTAAAAATAGGGGGGCTGGGATTTTACTTATTTTGTTACTTTTTAACTCTAAAAAGTTTGTAAAGATCATGAGACGTGAAACGGTGTTTTTGATTGGGCACTCCATCTGCAACAAAAGTCGTTGCAGAACCCTGCACACTGCAAAGCAGTTAAGTCGCATCCGACTGCGTCGCTCAGTGGTTGGGAATCACCCGCAGTCGAAGCTCCACCGCAAGGTAAATCATCTACCCGTTATCTTCAAATCCAACTTTGACAGTTGACACGGTGTGTTCCTGTCATTTCAAAGCACACCTGTAGCACAATTACACCCCCCCGCCGTGGCTCTTATTGTTTCAGAGAACAATGGGGTCGCTCAAAGGAAGTCGAAAAGAATTCTCTCTGGTTCTCGACTGCCCCAAGGTCCTCCCCGGGAGGAGGAAGTTCCACAGAGGCGTAGGTGGGGGTGGGGCTTGGCCCACCGGGACTCTTCTTAAATCCGGCTGCCCCGGCTGGACTTCCGAGGGGATTTTGTGAGCACCTTGGGAATGTCTCTCTCACACCGGATGACATCGGCTGCTGACGTTGGACTTTGCGCACTCCAGACTACGGCAACAAGTGAGCATTTTTTTTTTCTTCTTCTCCTTGCCTTATCCCGTCCTGCCTCAATAGATAGAACGAACAGAAAGCGTAATTTAGTCAAAAGTGTGATTTGATTCGACTCAGCACTTGTCTAAAAAAAGTTTTAGTTTCTTTCCTGGCACTGATAGTGAAATGTCAATATCCTGCTTGGTGAGCCAACACACTCCCTGATTAAAAAAAAAGAAAAAGAAAAGAGAAAGAAAAACATTCCTCACGCAGTCGCCTTTCGCCTTGCTTGTACAAATGTCACTCGGAACTTCCTTAACATCTCACAAGTTTAGACTTGTGGACGCAAGGTAAGCAGCGCGACAGAAACTATGATTTCATACTCTGACGGACTTTTTATTGTATTTATTTCCTTCTTTCCAAGAGAGAATCTACTGAACGGATCGTAGAGAATTTCCTGACTATTTCCAACTTTTTTTTTTTTTTTTTTTTTTTAGCTTGGAGGCTGTTGACTTTTGATTGACGCGACAAGCATCGTTGGTGGCTCGAAGACGTATTTTTTTCGCTCGGCTGCACGACACTTGTAACTCACAAAGACAGGAAGGCGAGACGTCAATTAGCACATGGAAGGAAATATGCATAAATCACACGAAACACAGCTTTAATAGTCATGTTCCTTTTTTTTTTTTTTTTTTGCTTAAACGGCTTGGTTTTGTTTTTCGGCATTGAGAGAAGAGGCAAGTAATTACTCACATTACTGTTTCATTCTTTTACGACTGTATTTTAAGACGTTTTCAAACATTATTGAATTGTCATCAAACATGTTAACGCAGAAGTAACATCAGACGCTAAAAGGGAGGCGGAAATGTTTAATTTAGATCCCTTCTTTTGCATTTTTGATTCATTCATCCGCATGATCTCTCACCGGCCGTCTTCCTCAATTCAGCTCAAGTTTTATCTCTTGAGTGCCAAGTCACAACTGAGGTGTAGAACACAAACCTTCAACTTTCATTTTTATTTGGGGAAAAAAAAATATGCTGAAATCAGATTTCAACATTTGAGAAGCGTAAATGTTACGCAATTATTGTTTTTTTCCTCCCCCAATACTGCACTCAACATAAAATGTAAACAGGGACCTCAAATATTCCGGCACGATATTTTGAATCACGTCACCTACTTCAGTAAAACTATCAATAGAAATACTTCACCTACATCTCATTACTGATAGGTGGACTGCCCATCTTAATTAATTTGAGATGCCTCATTTTTTTCCGTTTTCAGCTCTGGAAATGAGCTCGGATACAAGTTGACGTGCAATGACATCTAAGGGCCTTTACTGGAATCTTTTGTAATCTTTCCACTTTTCCTGCAGTAAACAGGAACGCTGGCAATGACCGTTGCTGTCATGCAATGATTAAATGATTAATTACATACATACATGGCAATAAAAAAAAAGAACCAGATTGTCGACATCTATCTTGACATGAACACTTGTAAATATAGCTTTCAGGCCTAAAACTGTATTCAGTTATGATTCTACGGAATAGTTTATTGGTGCGATAAGATTGTGTGATGTGTGTCTATAATTATTGCAGTTGTGAAAGCTTTATGACCGTCTGATGTGAAAGTGAAATCTCACTTGCGGAACGTTGTGTTTGATTCGGGTAAATTTGCACAAAGCCAACTTTCAAATCGTTGATCGAAGCATGCGACACTTTTGTTAAACCGGGGACACATGCAAGCTGCTGTTGCGCAAACAAGAGGCACTTGTGTTTTGTGTGCAGACGCACGGCCAGTTTGACCTGTAGGTTCTCATTGTGATGACATCACGCCGGGTGAGGGAAATGAACACCTTGAGACAAAGCGGGAAGATGAAAGAGTGACAGAGGCTATTTTTTTAATTCGCGACTCCATGGCAAAATAGGACCGAGTACTTGACGGGCAACTTGACTCGCAAAATTAGCATTCGCGGGTAATGCCGAAACTCTGCTGTTTTTAAGTCGCGATGTAATCACGGGGGTCACAAAGGCGTTCCGGTGATGGTTTATTGTGAAAATGATGAACTGAAACTGATGATTGAATGATGAAATGAATGCCTTATCTCCGCAGGGGAGTGATTGAGCCATAAACCTTGGAGATTTTGGAAAGTCGATCCAGCGTCAAGGCTGCCAACATACTCAAAACGAAACCCATCTATCAAATTGGGGTAAGTCTTTTTGTACTTTTTCTGAGGTGGATATTTTGCAATGTAGCTGCAAGAAATTGTCGACTGTGAATACAACAATATGAATACAGAGGTGCTGTCTGGTGGCAGGCAACTTATCTCATATCACTCCAAGCCACAGTTTTGATGAGGGCTGAACATTATTTTTTTTCCATTGCAATCCCCTTGTGAAAGTTCGACTGTCAATCTAAACAAAATACAAAGAGAAATCCATGTTTTGTATTTGAAAAGAAAAAAAAAAAAAGGATATCCAGATCTATATTATACTGCCCCCAGGTGGCAGTGGTGCACAGAACAGAAGGAACAGCACAATGTCCATTGAACTAAAGCAAAGAAAAAGCATTAAAACGCTTAATTATTTCAATTCTATTTAAATATGTTCTTGCTGCAGGTCTTTATCAAGTAAATTATTTGAGAATGATATATATATATATATATATATATATATATATATATATATATATATATAAAATGATAATTTTACAGTTTGAGCCCTGCGAATCCCAGGGACTCGCTGATCAGAAAAGTATGAGTCCCATTATGCATTTCGAGAGTCCCAAATTTCGAATTCTGAAATGGTCGACTTATTCAATTGCAGATGATAATAACACAAACAACAACAATATAAATTCTCCTCACTTTGCTCCGCTTCCAATGATGCAAGGCTTTCTCAAAGTCAACTTATTATCGCAAAAAACTATCCAACTTTAGCTGGTTCCTCTGTGATATCGCTGCAATCAACTTTCACAACACTTGTTCGCAACACTTGTTTTAACGTCACACAACTTGGCAATCGTCTGCCGATCTCGCCAATCTCGTCTCGCGAGAACGGAAATCTCGTCACGCGAGATTACTTCACACAAGATCAAAACAACAATGCCGGCGATTGTCAAACTGCGATCGTTGCTGTAAAAAAAGTTTTTTTTTTTGTTTTGACTGAGAAATTTCCTTGCATCCCAAAAACGCACATTTTTTTTTTTTTGTGGGGAGGCTATTATACAGGGGTGTCAAACTCATTTCTGTCGTGGGCCATATTTTAGTTACCGTTTCCCATGGAGGGCCGCTATGACTGAAACCATATAAAGAAGTCGAGAATAAGAGTTTACTCCACTTTTGTTTAAGTTACTGTCATGACTGGTTTGGTTAGAAGAAAATGCTGACTATATCCTTCTTATTTATTCCAGATGAAAAGTTGAAATTTTGGTACAGATTTTAGCTGGCATCATGGAAGTTGACATGTTTGATTTGCTTTTGTGGGCCACATAAAATGAGGTGGCGAGCCGGATCTGGCCCCCGGGCCTTGAGTGGCCATTTTTAACTACCTCCCCATAATGGGCCCATGCAATACTTTTGGCTCTCAACCTGTTAGTTGAGAATCACTCCGTTAGACAGTTCTGATACAAATGTTTCCCTTAAACCGTAGGCCAAGATGGAGCCTGTTGATTCAAATGAGCAGAAGCAAAGTGGCCACACCCAAATCCATGGCCCTGTGGCGGGTGTCTATCTGGGCAAGTCCAAGCAGAAGATCAGCATATACGAAGCCATGAAGAAAGGTCTGCTTAAACCTGGAACCGCGCTGGCCCTGCTGGAAGCCCAGGCCGCCACAGTAGGTGTTGTAGACCCTGTGAAGAACCGAATACTTCCAATCATGGAGGCCGTCAAGGAGGAACTCGTCGGACCCGAGTTGAAGGAGAAGCTCCTTTTTGCAGAGAAGGCTGTCACCGGTTACGAAGACCCTTACACTAACCAAACCATATCTGTGTTCCAAGCCATGCAAAAAGACTTAGTGCCCAGAGATTACGGTTTGAGACTACTTCAAGCGCAAATGGCCACGCACGGCCTGTTTGATCCCATTGAGAAGACAAACATTCCAGTGGAGTCAGCCATCCAGAAAGGCTACTATGAAAAAGGTCTGCTGGATGACCAGATGTCAGAGTTAAAGGTGTTCTACAATCCGAGCACACAACAGCACGTCAACTACAAAGCCCTGGTGGAAAAGTGCATTGTGGAAGCTGACACAGGTCTACTTCTTTTCCCCATCTTCATCACCTTCAAAGGGTTGAGACGGGGAATTTCCTCCGCAGAGCTCTTTGAGTCCAAGATCATTGACAAGGAAATCTATGATAAACTGCAGAAGGGCAAGACCACAACCCAGGAAGTGATGCTGAATGAGACGGTGAAAGAATACCTTCAGGGGAAAGGCAGCATCGCGGGCATTGCGATACTCTCATCCAATCAGATACTGAACATCTATGAAGCCATGAAGCAGAGCATACTGATGCCTGGGACAGCGCTAGTTCTGCTGGAGGCACAGGCTGCAACGGGGTTCATGATTGATCCCCTCAAAAACAAAAAGTTCACTGTGGACGAGGCTGTAAAAAACAAGCTCATTGGCCCCGAATATTATGCCAAGCTGCGCTCCGCCGAACGAGCTGTGACTGGATACAAGGACCCATACACCGAAGAAACCATTTCGCTCTTTCAAGCACTTTCCAAAGATCTCATCTTGAAAGAACACGGGATCCGCCTACTGGAGGCACAAATTGCCACAGGGGGAATCATCGACCCGATCCATAGCCACAGACTCCCCACAGAGGTGGCCTTCAAAAGAGGCTATTTTGACCAAGAAATGAAAGCCGTACTCGAGGATTCGGGAGATGACACAAAGGGATTCTTTGACCCAAACACAGAGGAGAATCTGACATATCTTCAGCTGATAGAAAGGTGCGTTACAGATCCTTCCACTGGACTCTGCCTCCTTCCTCTTCGAGACAAATCCGATGGACTCAACTTCGCCTTTATTGAATACCAAACGAAGATGGCCTTCAAACAGAAGAAGGTGAAAGTGACATGTGGCAAGTATGCGGGAATGACGGTATCGCTGTGGGAGCTGCTGATGTCAGACTACTTTAATGAAGAGCAGAGGAAAGAGATCATACGCAAATACCGTGAGAGGAAGTTCACAATCGAGATGATTGTCACAACAGTTCTAGAAACCATTGAGACATCTGTCAAAAACACCAAGGTCATCTTTGAAGGCATCAGAGAAACGGTCACGGCCAAACAGCTGGTTGAGGCCGACATCATTAGCCAGGACGTCCTCGATGATCTGAAGAAAGGGAGGAAGTCTGTTAAGGAGGTGGTTGAGGATCAAAACCTACACGTGTACCTCCAGGGGAAAGACAGTATTGCAGGTGTTCTTCTTCCTGACTCCCAGATCATGACCATCTACCAAGCCAGAAAGAAAGGCAAACTGATGCCAGGAACAGCTCTGATTTTACTTGAGGCACAGGCGGCAACAGGATTCATCATCGATCCTATTGGAAACAGAAAGTTTTCGGTGGATGATGCCATCAAAGCCAAGATTGTTGGGCCTGATTTATGCCAAAAGCTGCGCTCTGCGGAGAAGGCAGTGACAGGATACAAAGACCCGTACTACGGGACCACAATCTCTCTGTTCCAAGCAATGCAAAAAGACCTCATAGTGAAGGACCACGGTATTCGACTCCTGGAGGCACAAATTGCCACTGGCGGCATCATCGACCCAGTGAACAGCCATCGCATTCCCGTCCAAGTGGCCTACAAGCGTGGGTACTTCAATGAGGAAATGAACGAGATCTTGAGTAATCCCAGTGATGACACCAAAGGTTTTTTTGACCCCAACACACATGAGAACCTCACCTACTTGCAGCTCATGGCCAGATGTGTCAAAGATCCCAGTACGGGACTTTGTCTCCTGCCACTCAAAGGCAAAAGTCACAAAGTCAACATCGACGACTCCATGAAGGAACTGTTCAGAACAACAGTCGTTTCTGTGCGGTATGGCCGCTTCAAGGGCAAGCATGCCACTCTTTGGGATCTCATCAATTCAGAGTATCTCTCTGAGGATAAAAGACAAGAGTTCTTCAAACTCTTCAGGTCAAGGAGACTCACAATTGAGGAAATTATTGAGTCGATTTTAATCATCATTGAGAGCAAGGAGATAAAACAGCAAGTGGAGCTCAGCTTCCAAGGCCTCAGAGGGAAGGTTTCCGTTGTGGATCTTTTGGAGCTTAAAATAGTGGATGAAAAAACCTACAGCAACTTGATTGATGGAACGTTAAGCAGCACTGATGTGTTGCAAATGGAGAGCGTGAGGGCCTACCTACAAGGGAAGAGCTGTGTCGCCGGCGTGATACTGCAGCCCTCCAATCAGAAGCTGAGCATCTACGAAGCACAGAAAACTGGCATCCTGACACCCGGCACAGCTCTTTGCCTCCTAGAGGCGCAGGCAGCCACGGGGTTCATTGTCAATCCATTGGCAAACAAAAAGCTCACAGTGGAACAAGCGCTTCGAGAAATGTTAATTGGTCCTCAAATGTATGAAAAGCTTCTGTCTGCGGAGAGGGCTGTCACTGGTTACACTGACCCATACATGGGTCAAAAGATCTCTCTTTTCCAAGCCTTGAAAAAGAATCTCATTGTGAAGGAGCACGGCATTCGATTACTGGAGGCCCAAATTGCAACAGGGGGTATCATTGACCCCTTGAAGTGTCTTCACTTACCTCTTGACGTCGCCTACAGGAAAGGATATTTTGATGAAGAAATGAATCAAATTCTGTTGGACCCAAGCGATGACACAAAAGGTTTTTTCGACCCCAACACCAAAGAGAATCTGACATACATGGAGATGTTGGGAAGGTGTGTAAAAGATAAAGAAACAGGACTGTTCCTCCTACCAATGACTAACACACCAAAAACCTCAAAAACAAATGGGAGACTGTACACTGACAGTGAAATAAGGCAAATTTTTGAAGAGACAACAGTGAACATATCGTTAGGACGCTATGCAGGAAAATCAGTTTCTCTCTGGGAATTGATCCACTCTGGCTACTTCACTGAAGACCAGCGAAATCAATTGATAGAAAAATTCCAAACAAGAAAGGTCACCACACACACTATCACCACCCGAGTGATATCAACCATTGAGAAACTGGAGAAGAGTGAAGCTCCCAAAATGACAATGGGCCTGAGAAAGCTTGTCTCGGCCAAAGAACTGCTGGACTCTGGCATTATCGACGATGACACATTCAAACAGGTGCAGGAAGACAAAGTGACTTTGGCAGAGGTCACCAAATGTGAGCGCGTGCAACAATACCTGAATGGATCAAGAAGCATTGCTGGGGTTAAAGTGTATCCATCGCAAGCAGTTCTCAGCATATACAGCGCAAAAACGGAAGGTATGTTGAGAGATGGCATTGCACGTTTACTGCTCGAAGCGCAGGCTTCGACAGGATGGATCATTGATCCTCTCACAAACAAGTTCTATGCTGTTGATGAGGCTGTAAAAGAGGAAGTCGTTGGGCCAGATGTGTGTGAGCAGCTTCTGTTGGCCGAGCGAGCCATCACCGGTTATAAAAACCCCTACACCGACAGAACAATATCACTGTTTGAGGCGATGAATGAGCAACTGATTCAAAGAAGTGATGCCATTCGTTTTCTTGAAGCACAAATAGCAACGGGCGGCATCGTAGACCCAAACATGAGTCACAGGCTGCCTGTTCATGTTGCAGTCAAAAGGGGACTTCTCGATGACCAACTCCTAGGCCTGCTGACAACCCCTGAAAATTCAAAGGGATACTTTGACCCAAACACAAAGGAAAAACTCTCTTACCTCGAGCTGATGGAGAGATGTGAAAGAGATCCAAAAACAGGCCTTCTTCTTATAGCACTGCATGAGGAGACATCAAATGTTTTTCACACAAAGGAGCAAATAGAGCTGGAGTTTAAAAACAAAACCGTGATCATGGATGTGGGAAAATTCCAAAACAAAAAAGTGACCTTGTGGGAATTGCTGCTGTCTGAATACATATCACAGAAGAAGAGGGAGCAGCTCACAGAACAATATAAGACCGGCACCATAACAGTTGAAGAGTTGATTGAAATACTCACAGTGATCATTACAGAGGTCTCCTCCAAAGAAAGAAAGTTCAAAGGACTGAGGAAGCAGGTCTCAGCAAGTCAGCTCTTTGAGTCAAAGATCATCTCAAAGGAGCTTTTCACGCAAATTATACAAGGGGAAGTAACTGTAGACAATGTTAACAAAATGGAATCCGTCCAAAAGTACCTTGGGGCGACAAACTGCATAGCCGGTGTCAGAGATGAGTCTACAAAGAAGATTATGAGCATCTATGAAGCAAAGTCCAGAGGCCTGCTGACTCCTGGGACGTCTCTTGTTCTCCTAGAGGCTCAAGCTGCGACTGGCTTTGTCATTGACCCTGTCAACAACAAGAGGCTTTCAGTGGCTGAAGCTGTGGCTCAGAAAGTAGTCGGCAGTGAGTGGAAAAAGAAGCTGCTCTCAGCAGAACGAGCTGTCACAGGATACATTGACCCCTACACTGGTGATACAATTTCCTTATTCCAGGCTCTGATAAAAGATCTCATTGTTAGAGATCACGGAATCCGTCTCCTGGAAGCTCAAATTGCCACAGGAGGCATCATTGACCCAGTATACAGTCACAGAGTGCCTGTGGAGGTGGCTTACCAAAGAGGGTACTTTGACGAGGAAATGAACCAGATTTTATCTGACCCAGATGACGATACCAAGGGCTTTTTTGATCCCAACACGCAAGAGAACCTTACTTATCTCCAACTTATAGAAAGGTGTGTCACGGACCCAAACACCGGCCTTAACCTACTATCCATTGTGAAGAGAGGGGAGTTCTACTTCTTTGTTGACGAGGCCACAAAACTGATACTGAAATCAACAATGACCACCAGAGCAGGTGGAAGGTATCAGGGAAGCACTGCGTCGCTGTGGGATCTGCTCTACTCCAGATACATCACTGAGGAGAAGAGGCGAGAGCTTGTGCAACAGTACAAGTCCGGAACTATCACGATTGAACGCTTTTTGGAAATCATCTTGACGGTCATTCAGCAGCAGACCACTACCACAACCTCCTCATCAACCATCATATGTCAAATGCCAGAAACAGACATTGACAAGAGCACCACAAAGACCACCATCACCACCACAGTCACAGAGACCGACAGCTTCCATGGGATTCGAAAGGACGTCAGTGCTGCAGAGTTGCTTGAATCCAAAATTATCAATGAGGACCTCTACAAAGACCTCAACACAGGAACAATCACAGTCAAGGAAATAAGTGAAATGGACTCTGTCCGTCGGTATCTAGAAGGGACCAACTGCATTGCAGGAGTGTACTTGCAGTCCACCAAGGAGACCCTGAGCATCTATGAAGCCAAGTCCAGAGGCCTGCTGACTCCCGGAACGTCTCTTGTGCTGCTAGAGGCCCAAGCTGCCACTGGTTTTGTCATTGACCCAGTAAAGAACAAGAAGCTCTCTGTGGAAGAGGCTGTGGCCCTGAGAGTGGTTGGCGGCGAATGGCAAAAGAAACTGCTCTCAGCAGAACGAGCTGTCACAGGATACAAAGACCCTTACACGGAAAGAACAATATCTCTCTTCCAGGCCCTGAAGAAAGACCTGATCGTCAAAGATCATGGAATCCGTCTCCTGGAAGCACAAATTGCAACAGGAGGCATCATTGACCCGGTATACAGCCACAGAGTCCCTGTGCAGGTGGCTTACCAAAGAGGGTACTTTGACGAGGAAATGAACCAGATTCTCTCTGACCCGGATGATGACACCAAGGGGTTTTTTGATCCCAATACACAAGAGAACCTCACCTATCTCCAGCTGATCGAGAGGTGTATCACAGATCCCATCACTGGACTCAGCCTGTTGGTTATTGTGAAGAGAGGGGAGTTCTACTTCTTTGTTGACGAGGCCACAAAACTGATACTGAAATCAACAATGACCACCAGAGCAGGTGGAAGGTATCAGGGAAGCACTGTGTCGCTGTGGGATCTGCTCTACTCCAGATACATCACTGAGGAGAAGAGGCGAGAGCTTGTGCAACAGTACAAGTCCGGAACCATCACGATTGAACGCTTTTTGGAAATCATCTTGACGGTCATTCAGCAGCAGACCACTACCACAACCTCCTCATCAACCATCATATGTCAAATGCCAGAAACAGACATTGACAAGAGCACCACAAAGACCACCATCACCACCACAGTCACAGAGACCGACAGCTTCCATGGGATTCGAAAGGACGTCAGTGCTGCAGAGTTGCTTGAGTCCAAAATTATCAATGAAGACCTCTACAAAGACCTCACCACAGGAACAATCACAGTCAAGGAAATAAGTGAATTGGACTCTGTCCGTCGGTATCTAGAAGGCACCAACTGCATTGCAGGAGTGTCCTTGCAGTCTACCAAAGAGACTCTGAGCATCTATGAAGCCAAGTCCAGAGGCCTGCTGACTCCTGGAACCTCCCTTGTGCTGCTGGAGGCCCAAGCTGCCACCGGTTTTGTCATCGACCCTGTCAAGAACAAGAAGCTCTCTGTAGAAGAGGCTGTGGCTCAGAGAGTGGTTGGCAGCGAATGGCAAAAGAAGCTGCTCTCAGCAGAACGAGCTGTCACAGGATACAAAGACCCTTACACGGAAAGAACAATATCTCTCTTCCAGGCCCTGAAGAAAGACCTGATCGTCAAAGATCATGGAATCCGTCTCCTGGAAGCACAAATTGCAACAGGAGGCATCATTGACCCGGTGTACAGCCACAGAGTTCCAGTGCAGGTGGCTTACCAAAGAGGGTACTTTGATGAGGAAATGAATCAGATTCTGTCTGACTCAGGTGACGACACTAAGGGCTTTTTTGATCCGAACACACAGGAAAACCTCACCTATCTCCAACTGCTTGAAAGGTGCATCACAGACCCCATCACTGGATTAAGTTTACTCCCCTTAATTAAAAAATGAATCATCTTTTCATGTATTTCTCCTTTGTTGTTTAAATAGTACTGAGTTGAGCACTGTTCTTTTTCGCTCAAAAACACTTAATCCTAGTTTCATACTGATATTCACAGAAATTGTTCAGCTTGTTCTACTGAAAAAAAATATGCATTTTGAATATGTCTGTACTGTAAAATATGACCTAATAAACAAGAATGTGAGCACTGATGCTTGTTTTGTTTCAGTCACAAGTATTATCTGGATTTCTGAAGCTCTTATTTGCTTTGCAAACAGGTTTTCCAGCCTGAACTTCAAAAGTTAAGAGTAAATGTCAAGGGTGAACAGTCGACAAGCAAAAACCCAAAAATGTTGCGAATTTAGCTTGTAGCCTTTTCAGCGCCAAGAAGAAAAATGAGCAATGCAACAACTGAAAACCTTTCGTGTAATGATGATTTTGATTCAAATATCCCCAAACTGTGTCATATTTAAAGAACCACCCAAACGCAATAGAAAACTGTAAACATTTATTTCCAATAATCAATTCAATAACAAGAGTCTATTTGAAGAGTAAAATGCAGCGAGTGAATCCAGGCTTCACTTGTGGTCTTACAAAAAAAAAACTTTGATGCATATTGTTGAGGCCATCGCGTCTCATTATTTTTTTCTCTACTCCAATTTATCCAGTAACTGGCGAATGTCCTCTTGTCCACGGTAAATCCTCTTCAGCCCTCTGGGAAGATACCGACAGGAGGACAGGTTGAGGTAGTCTAACGCTGTTGTTTGGCCGATGACAGACCTGCGAAACCACAGGAAAGATGAAGGTAGTCTTTGTGGTTTAGAACAATGTTTCCCAACCTTTATCGAGCCGGGATACATATTTGACTTGTGATTTCACCCTTTATTGCACCAATACTGATAACCTGTAACCTGATAACATGATAAGCTGTCCTCTGTCGCAACCGCTGTCCCTGAAAGGGTTACAGTACCCTAATCGTCCACGGCAGTGATCCTTTCCCATGGAGCTCATGATGGTCGTTCAAAAGGTAAACAAAGAAAATCGTTTCCTGGTACCTCAGTGCAGCCGTCGTGATTCTGGTCCCGCTCAGGTTGAGCGACCGAAGGGTGTCTGCATCGTTGGCCTGCGCCAGGTGGCGCATGGCCACCTCCAGGTCCTCCTCGGAGAATGGCTGATTGGCCACATCCAGCTGCCGCAGCGTCTGACCCCATTTCTGCGTCACGGCGTGGAGGCCCTTCCTCAGGGACGACGTGCCCACGTGGCTACTGAAATACTGACCCCAGAAGAGACACTCCAGCTCTGCCAGAGACAAGGTGTGGGCCCATTTCGGATTTTTTTAAAGAGCAATGTTAAATCTCTTCATTGCAAAAGCTTATCAGTTTCTTGTTGGACTTTTGATCAATCATTTACTTTTTTAATGAAACTCTAACCCTGGTTTAAAACCCCAAATTAGTAATCCTAACATGTTTATAACCCTGATTTGAAAATCCCTCTCCTAGTTTTCACTGCTCACTCTGTCTTTTAGATCCTAACTCTGACCTCCAATTCTTATTTGAAAACCTTGCCCAATTTGAATCCCCAAAACAAGGCACTGAAAGAAAAAAAATGATAATAAATAAATAAGACGTCTTTACCAAGACAGGGTAGCGCCGCCAGACCCTCAGACGTGATGCGCGAGCAGCCTCTCAGGTCCAGAACTCGGAGCCGCGGGGAGCCAAAGAGTACATCCCATAAGTATTTGTCGGTCATGTAGGAGTATGACGTGGTGGCGATACACAGCTCCTCCAGTAGAGGGAAGCCAAGAGCTAATTCAGCACCATTCCGCATGTTCTTCTGCAGTGGCCGGACATTCAGCATACGGAATGTCTGATGACAAGCAAAATTGAGGATTTTTTATTTTTTCTTCTCGGTAATGATCAAAATAAGGACACCGCAAGAAAATATTTACCAGAGGTGAGAGTAAAATTCACACATGTGCGTGTCCTAAGGAATTATCAAATCTTAAACTTCCGAGTTTCGAGCAAGTTCCAAATGACTGTGGCAAAATCAAGCAAGCTGTACGAACACGTTCACAAAATTGGCAACTTAAGGCTGACTCGAGTCAAAGTGATGTGCCTTGAGCCCCCCTCCTCCACCCCTTTGATATTTACCGTCTTCTACCTTAAGTTTTGGGCAAGCCATCTGGAGTGCTTGGACGCAAAGTGGCAGTTCGCCGTCTTTACTGTCCAGCTTTGTGTTCACCTCCAGCAACTCCAGATCAGGACAGCATCCCCTCTGAAAACAGAAGCGCAGGATGAAGCTTTTTTTTTTTTCCTTTTCAATTGCACTTGAGAAAAAGCTTGTGTTTTACTTACAGAGATGGCGGCGAGGAGTCGGTCATACTTCAAGCCGTGGGTGAACCAAATCTGTTGGATCTGAGCGCCGTGACTTTCGAGGTACGTGAGAAGTCCTTCCACTTGAAACTACAGCAACACAAACACGACATTTTTTCCCCCGTATAATACATTTAAATTATTTGACAGAAACAGGACTTTTTATTTTTTTGCTGCACATGATTGGCTCACCTCCGTGTACTGTAGATTTAAGCTTTGCAGTGAGCAGCTGTGCAGGCCAAGGCTCTGGAAGGCCAACTCCGTAAGACCAGTACAGTAGGAGAGCGTGAGGGCACTCAAGCGAGGGCAGAACTGCGACACAACCTGCCGAGGGATTCTTATTTTATATCATCGCCGATATCAATATCTCAAACTGGAAGTACCATAAACTGAAAACGTGGCGACTTACATTGACGACGTGGTCCACATTCTTGGTCCAGTGGTGGAGGGAGAAATCCCGCAGCTGAGAGAATCTTAAAAAAATAATAAAAAAAATATCTTTCTATTTATACAGAAGGTTGACACAGCTAATCGTCATGGCAACATCGAGGACCATACCTGTTCTGCGCCATCCAGTCTAATGTGTCTTTAATCTGACTCTGCATTTTTGGCTGCTGAGTTTTGCCCGGTGCGATCCAGCAGTGACCGACGGAGACTTTCCGCCACAGGACAGGAGTGGCGGCGGCAGAGTTCCACAGGCGGCACACCCTTCCCACCCTAGCACGGAAGACGCGTGCTTTTTAGCTTTGGTAATCAAGCAAACATCAACAGAAAAGTAAAGGGTGTTACAAAAAAATTTGTCTCCTAATAACATGGACAATTCTCACTCAAATTATCTGAAATTTTTAACAAAATGTGTAAAAACAAAGTTTACTGTTGGTTATGTCTATATTACGAAGCTTTTCATTTTGATGATGACGCCAATATTTATTTAGAAACCAAACCCTGGTTACTACCTGCACAGAAATGGGACAGCGCCATCTTGCATGACCACCATCTTAAAAATATTGACCAGAACCTCCTCCGGAAGACTTTGGCCCCATCTGTGGTCGTTTGGCTTCTCCGCCACAAACATAGGAGGCATCACCTCCTCTTTTTTCTCAACAGTACGAATAATAATAGGTTTTGTATTTTTCTTCTTCCCTGTTGTCCTTTTCCCCCCATTTCCTTTGATAGTGGCATTCTTTTTCTTTCCTCCCTTCTTCTTCTTTTTGTGGGCCCAGACGGGGCCGTCGTTCTGCGAGGTGCTGCTGGATATGACAAGGAGCATGTCCTCACCCTCGTGGACGGTGAATCTGGGCTGAGCTGTTCTCTTCACACCTGTTTTCTTCTTTTTTGCCTTTTGGTTTTGGGTCTTATTGGTTTTCCTCTTCAGTGAGGCTTTTGGGAGATTTGGTGCGTCGTTTCCCTGGGTGGATGCGGATGCCTCGTCTTCAACAGCACCTTCAGTGGATGCCATGTTTTCTTTTCTTTATAAGCCAATGAACACAATGAACATAACCTAAAAAATAGACATTGACGAATATTAATGAAATTGTGTTCTGTTTTACATAATATTCTACACTTGTCATGGTCACATTTGCATATTTCTCCATTTTGAACTGGTTCAATGCACGCATACATGACTATGAAGCGCTTTTTGCCTTGTCATCATTACATTACGATTTATATGACCAGTTCTGACCAATCTGAGCCATTACAAAGTGTTATTCCCATACCTGTCAACCTCGGCTAATAGCTGCCCTTATAAATGATTACGATTCCCCTTACAAAGCAACAAAAACCCTTACAACGGTTTACCGCGCATGCGCATATCATGCTTTATCAATCCTACCGTACGCAGCGATGAAAAAAAATATACGATTGAGGATTACTTTTGCTGGTTTGCCGTGACAATAGTAGCGATCGACGACGGCATTGTCGTTGGCTACCAGCAGGTGAGACGATCTGGATTTGAGCCAAAATGGTCTTTGTGAGATCGGTTCACAATATTTTTTCCCCGTATAAAAGTTGTAATACGCCGTACATGATTTGAAATGATAAAAAAAACGTATAAAATACGGGGAAAACGTACAAGTTGACTGAGTCATTCATCATTTTCACAGTGATGAATTATCCATGTTATTATATTACCTGAAATCTGTGTGCGCATCCGCAGCTCTTTTCTTGTGACACTGACAGACCCAAACGTTCACAACCAATTTGGGCAAAAGTTAGATCAACTCGGGAATAAATGAACTTCGACAACACCATTGAGCAACTCGTCACCGCTGCTTGGTGTTAGCTAAAGAAGTCAGCAGCACCGCGCGACATATCGACGACAAAAGTCACAATTCTAATAAGTGCGAACTTACGTTGAACACGGGTCGTTATATTTCGCGAGATTATTTTTTTGGTTGCTATTTTAGAACCCACGGTTCGAGCAGCAATTTGTTGTTGTTTCTTCAATCCAACCGAGGAAGGATACGCCCTGCTGCAACGTGATTGGCTGTAGGACCCACATTGCTGCAATATGGTTGGCTGCTGCATCCAGGTCACGCCTGACAGGAAGTGACTCGAGTCGGTGTGATTGTGAATTCCGCATATTCGAAGCCACGCTAACCATAATAACAAATGTTATATATATCTATTTTTTTCATTTCGTTGAGCGGTCATGGGTTACAGGTTAGGAACAATTGTGAGGAAAAAATAAGTTTTTTTTTAATGATTTATCATGGTGTTCATTTTTGTATATCACAAAAACTTGCCTTTTGAACAGGCGTGTGTACACTTTTTATGCCGTACTCTCTTCCCTCCATCTCCTTTGTTAATAGTCGTATGTTTCGCTGTGTTCATTCAGGTAACAAATGCGTCAAATATACATTTTCAATGTTCATGCATAGCCTTTGGTGGGAACGTTGTCACATCCAAGGTGGCTGCCACGTTGACACATGTTTCTTGCTCATTGGCCTATTTAGCCTGTTTTGCAAAATTTGCATATAATGCGGTACGATTGGTGGAAAACTCAACTAAAGACCCGCCTTTCATCACTGAACCAATCACAGGTTTCTATTTACTTCCGGGCAAGACAACGAGCTGAAAGACGCCCTGCAGTAGCCTCGGATATTTCGCGGTAAAACAAACGTTAACGTTTTAAAATCCATCTGCATGTTGTTTAGTTGAACTCTTAGTTTAAACGGTGCTGATGCTACCGCCTGCAATCTACCGCTGATGAACGGTCTTCCGAGCCAACAGTTATGCTAACGTTAGCTTCGCACGTGACCTGCAGTAACATTTAATGGAGTTTTACAAACATTTACTTTGTGTAGAATCAGCTCGAACGAGGCTACTAATTCCAGTAAACACTTGAACACACCGGTAATAAAGTGTAGACCACAACTAGTGTATTGATGACACATGAACTTGCAGTTTTTCTCTACCATAACAGCTGACAATGGAATCCGGGGGGAATTTCTCTCTTTGTGGAAAAGCAGCTGTAATTGAAGCAAATTTGAGTAAGTCTAAAAACAATTATGTAAAGCAAGCTGGAATATAAATTGATATTTGTACTATTATGTCACACGGGGTGTATAATTGGCTAATATTTCTGTTTTTCAGGAGACGATTATTATTGGAAGCTGGTGGCAGACTTCGTTGGCCCTCAGACAGGCGAAGGTTTGGATCTGGACAGAGAGCTTTGCAAAAACAGGCTGTTAATTCAAAGTGGACTCATGAGGGAGGACAATAACTTCCCATGGATTTCTGTCATTGATTGGCTGAAGAGGATTTTCCCAGTTTACCATTCGGCGGACTTTCGGTGCTTGATCGAAAGAGGCATTGCCACCACCTTGAGCTTGGCGGGCGAGGCCAGGCAGACGTTTCTGGATTCGTATGTGAACTTCAACTTTGTGGGCCCCATATGCGACAGCATTGGTGTTGAACGAGACCACCTTTTAAAGATGAAAGACTTTTCTGACCGGGCGCAGTCCATTGAGGTCACCAACGGTTTGATCCTCGAGCTGAACAACTTTGTGACAAGAGAGAGAGTTTCCCCCATCAACCTGGTCACCTGGCTGAGGAACTTCAACCCGGAATACTGCAAAGACGGCAAAATTCAAAAAGCTTACAAAGTCCTGAAGGTTCAGATCAAAAAGTTAAAGATGTGCCACCACAATTCTCAAACGAGAAGTCACAGGCGAAACTTTGTGATGGAGAATTTGCTTCAGAGTCCGTTTGAGCTGGTGAATTCAAGGGACTACCACAAGACCTCTGCCAAGAAGCGCACACAGTCATCTCCAGGTGAAAAGATGATGATCAAGGAGGAACAGGATCGCTACGAAATCTCTCCCAGCAGGGAGTCAGAGAATTCTTCGGTATGTGTGTCAGTCAGCAGTGGTAGCGAGAACGCTGGGTGCATGCCCGACGTAGCCGCAGTGAAAAAAGAAGTAATATTGCCATCGCTTTTAGATGTGGCTATGTTATCTGTCCAAAAGTTGTCGAGTATACACCATGGACAAACCAAAAAGTGCAGGAGAATTTCCTGGGACCTCCTCAGAAATCAGTATGCGCTAACGTGCAAGGAGCACCCCACCATGGTGGAGTTTGAGAAAATCCTTCACTCTGTCGGAGAGCAGGTCTCGCTGGCGCCCCCGGTGGTCTTCCTACACCACAACGCCAATTTTTTAGTGGATGTGCACGACATGGTGGAGCAGCAGATTATGGCTTTCGAGAGCGAGATCACCCAGTCACGGGGCGACAAGCTGGGCCGGGACGGAAATCCCCTTTTTAAGAATGTGGTCGGCTTCACCGAGAGCGCCACCTCCCGCTTTATCCACATGGCCACAGACATGCTGACCCCTGGCAAGGGGGCTTTGCTGAGCTACAAGAAGCACTGGCTGGCCTTCTGCAAGGAGAAGAAAAACCCCTCCCGGCTAGTCAGGAGGCAGTCGACGCTGTTCAGCAGCTACTTTGAGGCCGCCGCAGGCCTCATTCACCACCACAACGAAGTTGCGCCCTTCTTCTCTGACATGCTGGCGCTCAACGACGATGAGTGCCCCAACGTCCTCCTTGAGAGCGTGGTCGCCGACGCCAGTGATTCTGTCATCCAAAGCATTGTGTGCGTTCTCGCAATCATCTACTGCAAAGTAGTGGGCCCCTACTGGCAGCTTCTGAAGAGCACAGGTGAATACTCCCTCTTCAGCCAGTACCTGCTTTGCCTCTACCAGAAGTTCCTAGAATGGTCCAAAGACCCCTCCACTCTGATGGTGCCCGAAAAGGTCACCAATGTCTTCCTGCAGTTCGCACTGCAAGATAAGCTGTACAACGGCGTGTACCAATACTGTGACGACTTGCACACCAACAGGGACCTCATCAGGGTCTGCCTGAAAAGGATGATCAAGGTGATTGCCGGCGTTGCTGAGGAGCACCTGAATTACTTCTTGCCGGGAGGACGTTATGCTAAAGTGCCGTCATCTGATTTGAACATGAAGCTGTTGAATTGCAAGTTCGCCGTCCTGATGGCCGACTATCCCTACAGCACGCCACCAGGGCAAAAAGACAAAAAATGCCCCACGGACTCTGATAGCTCAGAGGACTTGAGTTCGTCTGACGTTGAAGACCATATCGACGGGCAGACTCCCAACGCTGCCAGCGGGGCGCATTGGGTCAAAGGTCGGGGACGGCAGAAGATGGTAAAACGTCCAGCAATTAAGGCTGTCATTTCGGAGTGCATGGACCTGGATTACATCACCGCCACCGTGGATAGAAATGGGGGGCCGTGCCGCACCCAGCAGGATGTGGACAAGCTGCTCCTGCGCTTGGCCGACAGTGACAGGCAGACAAAGTGCGAGGCGATCCGATGCGAGATTGCCTTTCAGAAAATGGTGCTGCACAACACCGACCCCATCCTCAACTCTAATTTCCGCACCACCACCGACATGACGATAAAGTTGAAACTCTCCCTGCCCCGCCTCAAGCCGGGCTACTCGATCGTTTTGGCCCCCAGGAAGACTGCGGTGAGGAAGTGCGTGCGTCCGAGCATGGAGAGCAGCCATCCCAAACCCGAAGTGAACCAACAGGTGTAATATTGTCAACGAATTAGGGGCATTCATTCACAAAGCATAAATATAGCTCAATAGCTCAGTCTTTCGCACTCAAATGCAAATATCATGTTGGGGTGAGAGGGGGCATTGGGCTTCATTTTAAATATGCTGTCAGGACTGACTGACAACTGAATTGATGGAGTACTGTATTACCGGAAAAATAAAAAAATATCTGTATGGTTAGTCAGCCTGAATTTTTGTGCACCCATTTTGCACAATCATTGTGCGTTTAAGCAACGTTGAGTGTTTTGTTTTCTCAAGTGATATTTGGTGGTCATGGTTTGTAAAAGTACTTGTCTGGGCCAAGAAAATCACATATGTGAGCAAACACTTCCCACATCAGGCAGAAATGTGTCAAGATTTTCGAGGATAAGTGATCGAAATATATTTGAGCATCCGTCCTTCTTAGTTGTGTTGCAGTCATAAAACGAACGCACCCTTCTGCGGGGCGTCACAAGGCAGACCGTGATGCTTTCAATGCTCTCAAAAATATTGAATGCCTCTTAACTTCGAGAAAAACCCAAGGAAACACGACGACAATCTGTTAGTAGCAATGTTTATGGACAGTAGTGTGTTACGGATTTACATTCTGTACGATATTCATACAGCGTACTGTATTGCATCCACGTTTGATAGAGCCGCGAACGCGTCAAAAAGCAAGGGATCATTATTTTACAAAGAGTACTTGAAGGCATCTCGAGGGGCGGGAACTCCTTGGCGAGAGTCCACCATTGCTTCCACTCCAACGCGGCCTGAGGAGCGGTGGTTTACTGGTATCTCTTTAAAAAAAAAAGAGAAAAAACGAAGCAAGGTGAACGAACCACTTGCCGGTTTGCTCACCGCGGTTTCTTCTCCGTTCTTTAGGTTTACTGGTGTCTCTTTAAAAAAAGAAAAAACGAAGCAAGGTGAACGAACCACTCGCCGGTTTGCTCACCGCGGTTTCTTCTCCGTTCTTTGGGCAGAAGTCGGCGGCGTCATGTCGCCCGGCTGGTGGAGGAGCAATGCGGTGACCCACGGCCTCATGGCGCTGTTCGCTATGGGGTCGTGGATTTCAGTCAATAGTTTGTGGGTCGAGCTCCCAATCATCGTCGGCGTGCTGCCCGAAGGTCAGTGTCCGCCTCATGACGTTCCCTCGTCGACCACCCGCAAGACTTTTTGCTCACCGGTGGAAATCATTCAGGCTAGCCATTAGCCAGCTAGCCTGTAACACTAACCCATTTATTCGCTTTTTCGTTTTGAAATGATACGGAAATAGCACAGTGGGATTCTGCTAACAATTACACTTGACATACAACATGTCCATGAAGTCATGTCGACAGTTATTGGAATAATTTCAGTCCGCTAACAAAACTTTGGAGAAATAACAGCCCGCAAAAATGGAACAAAATTGCTTAATTCACATACAGTGACGTCACAGCAAACGGTTACTCTGGAGGTTTCGCATCTCAAATGACGGCTCCAGAAAATGATTTTTTTTTTTAAAATGGAATTATTTCTGACAATTATAATGCGTAATCATTGCCTAACATTTGTAAAGACGTATTAATGCTTTCGTGGAATTGATATTGTTGGGCTACATCAGAAATTTCTATGTTTGTATTTATGTCCCATTAAAAATGCATGCTCTGATTTAAAAAATAATAATTACACATCGGATATTTGAGTCGTTTTTTTTAATCATTGGGTCTTACTCTATATTTGAGTCATATTTTTCTAAAGTAAGTATTCTTGCTGATGATTGAGGATTATTAACCTGATGTCGGGAAAAAAATGCTGTTCGAGTTGTATTAAAAAGGCTTTTTTTTTTTTGTGTGCCTTATCGCAGGTTGGAATTTGCCGGCATACCTCTCAGTCCTGATCGCGTTCGGCAACATTGGTCCAGTGGCGGTGACCGTCACGCATCACTGCGCACCAGGCCGCCTCAACGAGCGCCTGCTCATCCACGGCATCCAGGCATTGGCGGTGGTGGCGTCGGCGCTGCTGGCCATCTTCTGGGCGCACACAGCGATTGTGGCGGGGCAGATGCACTCGCTGTCCTTCCTGCTCCTCACCTTTGTGCTGTCGCTTGTGTGCTGCACGTCCAACGTCACCTTCCTGCCCTTCATGTTCCGCTACCCGCCGGAATACATCCGCACCTTTTTCATCGGACAGGGTCTGAGCGCGTTGTTCCCGTGCGTGGTGGCGCTGGGGCAGGGCGTGGGCCAGCTGGAATGCCCCGTCGTCAATGGCACTGTTCAGCCGCACTACCTCAAGGAGAATTTCCCGGCGCAGAACTTCTTCTGGTTCTTGTTTGTCATGCTGTCGGTTTCCGCGGTGAGCTTCCTGGCTTTGACGCGCCGGCTGACACCGTCGAAAGAAGCCGCACCGCCCCCCTCTGACAATGCGCAGGGGTCATACACAAATATTGAAAGTATGGAAAAATATTGAATTTGACTTTGTAAATTTCCAGGGATGGAAATGGGAATGATAATAGAAAAAAAATTATATTTCCTAGGCTGCAGTCATCTCATCCTGTATAATGGTGAAAAATGCAACTCATTTAGTCCCCCCCCCC
>NW_017805452.1:390461-399815 GCF_001891065.2 Hippocampus comes
GTTTGTACTTGCTAATATTAATAGTTAAAACCTTAAATATACAGGACTACTTTAACAAGCAAGTGCCCCACCCTCTAATTCCTCTTCAATAACATTTCAACAGAAAAAAAAAAGAAATGCTCATGGGGTGAAGACTCTGCAATGTCTGCTAACAACCCAAGCTAAACTTGGCTCCTCCCCAATATCCAAGGATTTTAAACACCGATGTGTCACTTGAACTTTGTTCCCTTGATCCCAATTGCTACTTTCCTTGCTACTTATTAGCTGATCTTTTGCCCCAACTTGTGACTCAACTTATGATCTTAAGGCATCATTCAAAGTATGCCAGATATTTTTCCGCAAATAACAGGGGAGATGATAACAATTGAATGAGTGGAGGATTGATGTAATGCAGGGGTGTCAAACTCATTTTTTGTCGCGGGCCACATTGTAGTTACGGTTTGCCTTGGAGGGCCGCTATGAATTTTGGGAAACCATAGAAATGTTTAATCACCTCCACATATTACATACACAGCGCACAACAAATTGATGGAGAACTAGTTTTAAAATCAAAAGTTAAGAATGACTGCTATTGCGGATTACACATGACAATTTGAAATTTTAGTTCAGACTTCAGCAAGTATCATGGAACTTGACATGCTTAATTTGACTTTGCGGGCCACATAAAATGATGTGGCGGGCCAGATCTGGCCCCCGGGCCTTGACTTTGACACCTGTGCTGTAGTGGATTTATTTACCGTAAGCCATTCACTCCGTATTTTACTGTGGATTATCAGATTTTGTTGTGCGGATAATTCTGGGAGTTATGGTTTGTAAAAAGTTTGCCATTTCACCTTTTGAAAGGTTTAGGCACCCTGGACGCAGCGGTTAAAAGCGATGACGAGATGCGCCCACTCAACAACGGCAGCTCGGCGGCGTCTCAGGAGGAGGCGCGTCCGGAGGAGGCGCCGTCGCCACCCGCGCCGACGTTTTGGACGCTGCACAACGTCTACCTCCTGGCGCTCCTCGCGGTCTCCAACGCGCTCACCAACGGCGTCCTGCCGTCCGTCCAGAGCTTCACCTGTTTGCCTTACGGCACCATGACCTTCCACCTCTCGGTGGTCCTCGGCAACATCGCCAACCCGCTGGCCTGCTTCCTCGCCATGTTTGTGATCCTGAGGTGAGACGGGCAGGTGACAGCCGACTACGGACAGCTTGTCGTGCGCCCCAACCCGTCTGATCCCGACCCTCCAAATCCAAAATGGGGATTCTGAGCTAACGATTTTGCTTTGGCCTTGCAGGTCCTCTACGCGTCTGGGCGTCTTGTCCTTGGCAGGAGGGGCCTTTGCGGCATACCTGATGGTTCTGGCTTCCCGCAGTCCGTGTCCTCCTCTGCAGGGGACCACCACTGGTGTAGTTTTAGTGGTGAGTATCCAGGTTTTAATCTTGAAATCTTCGGCGAATAATATTCTGTATTGGTGCTGATATTTTTTCTGTCCTCATACTCGGAGTGCCGCCCCAAAAAAAAAAAAAAAAAGTTCTGATACTGCACCCGGTGATGTGGAGAGACTTAAAGGTAATTGTAGGTGACCACTGAAGACAGGGGTTTCAAACATATGGCACGTGGGCCGGAATCGGTCCCCGAGGATGTTCGATCAGGCCCGCAGGATAATTTAAAAGTGAAAAGCATAAAAGACACGGTATGAATATTTTTTAATAAGGTGCAATTCGTGGAGTATCCGCTAGGAGGACACACTGTTTTGATCAGAGTAGAAGACAACAGCAGTCTCCGTCAATGAGACAGACCCAACCCAGCAGACGCTGTCAAGGACGTGAATATAAGATAAGAAAACCTTTATTAGTCTTGCAATGGAGAAATTCCCAATTCACAGCAGCAAAGTTATGAAATATTTTATTCTTTACACATTTAATAGCACTCTCCTTAGTTTGTAAGGTGTAGGTAGGCAGGGAATAAATGTAATTTTATATGCACATGTGTAAATGGTTTCGAAATTCCTTTCTTTATAAATCTCGTTTCATCTTAAAAGTGCATGACTATATTTTTCAATACCAATTACTTGTTAAAGTTTTGTGCCTATGTCACAATCAGTGGGATCAGTTGCAATGCATATATGTGAATGATAAAAGTCAATTGCACATTTGTCGAAGGAAATCTGAGGTGCTTCATGAAATGTTTTGTAAAAGATATGTTCAGTCAATTACAACATTTTCCTAATGTTGTTGTGCTTCTTTTGACCAAAACAAAGTAAAGACATATTATTTTGGTTATTTATAGCAGAGTATGGTATCATTTTAATGGTCCGGCCCACTTGACATCTCCCGAGGCCGTATGCGGCCCACAATGTGAAATAAGTTTGACACCCCTGACTTAAGACCTAAAACATGACTGAAGTTGCCCCGCCGCAATTTGATTGTCTAACTTGAAGGATTCCCAAGAAGTCTTTTATTTATTTATTTTTCTCACTTTTATTTTGTCGTTCATCGAGGCTGTCCTCTTCTTTGTCTCTCCTTTGCCTCCTCTCCTATCTTAATGCATGTACTCTATTCAGATAGTGCCCCCTAGCGTTTAGACTGAGACACCACAGAACGGAAAAGCCTTGCGTTCCAGGCAACATTTTAAAGTGGGATTGTTACGTGTCACGTTCGCAGCCAAGTTGTCTGTTTAAAAAAACAAAAACTGTATTTATAGAGCACTCGAAAAACAACCGCCGCTGTGCACAAAGCGCCGTTCCAAAGTGTCAAATGAATTTTGGGGAAAAGTCGTGAAACACGGCAATCCTCCGCGCAAATGAGTAAACCGCCGCCTGGCTCCCTTTGCAGGTGGCTTCCTGGATCATGTTCACGGGGCTCTTCTCCTACCTGAAGGTGGTGATTGGCACGCTCCTGCACGAGGCGGGCCACGCCGGCCTGCTCTGGTGCGGCATCTCCATTCAAGCCGGCTCACTGCTGGGCGCGCTCGCCATGTTCCCGCTGGTCAACGTCTACAACGTCTTCAAGCGGGGGCAGGACTGCGTCGACGGGTGCAGCTGAAGCCAGATAAGAACCCCCCCCCCCTCCCTTTTTCTATTTTTACACCTTTAACACACAGCTCCCATAGAAGCAATAGAAGCATCACTTGCTTCTGAAGCATGACGCAGTCCAAACTGGTCGATGACAGTGGGAGTGTTGTTTTGCCGCACGCTGGCCGAGGGGCTCTTTGTGCGCCGGGAATTGAACCTGTTTTTTTTTTTACACTTGGACCATGTGACACTATTTCCCCAAGGACAGAACAACACAAACATCTCCTCAGTGAGTCGCCCTTTCAGTCTGCACTAATCGCTTCAATATTTCGCCATCCTTCCTAATGACTTCCTGCCATCTTTGTTTACACAAAAGACCCGCTCCTTGTTGCGCTGCTTTAACGTCAAAGTAGGAATTGTGGCTTTTTGTTTTTAAATCACCGTTGATTGGAATGAATTCGGATGATAGGGGGGGGGGCTTTTGAGCCGGCGTGGAAAAGTGAATGCGAATTTATTCTGGACCACACCAAGAGATCCGATAACCAACTCGCATTTTGCAGCGCGCAGCAGGCACCTGGTTCAAGCAAGCCATTACAAACCGGACGCCCAAAAAAAAACAAAAAACAAAAAAACAAGCTTGAGGAATTAAAACCCGCAGCCGCCAGTGTTGAGTACACGCTTCGATCACAAGTTTTCAAAGAAGTGACTGTGAGGCTTTTGTCATTTTCAGTGTTGAATTTGATTCCCAAAAAAAATGCAAAAGACGCAAACCAGTTCGGAACTTGTTCGCCGAAGCCAACGTTGAGAGCGTGTCAGGATCTTGGGTGCGAGTAGGACCTCTTGCAAAAAGGATGCTTGAGTTGTCGCCGTTTTCATCAATTGAACTCTTGTTTGCCTTCGTATGCGCCTGTCATGTGGAGCATCACATGGCTGCCGTGTGTGTGTGTGTGTGTGTGTGTGTGTGTGTGTGTGTGTGTGTGTGTGTGTGTGTGTGCGTGCGTGCGTGCGTGCGTGCGTGTGTGTGTGTGTGTTTTGCTCTTTTGTTGTCGCACACCAAAGTCAGGGGAACATACCAAAAGTCTACACACCTTTGTTGAAATGGCAGGATTTTGTGACATATTTTAAAAAAAAAAACACTTTTTTTTAACATTCATGTGCCTGACATATACAAGTTCCAACTCAATAAAAAAACAAAAGTGTTCTATCTATTCACGACATTGCCAACATTGACCGTAACGTGCCTCTGACTCACCTCAAATAACGTTGAGTTGTTTTAGTGGGCTTTTCCTGTCCTTTTGTTTGCGTTCTCGCAAAAGCTGGACTGTTTTCATAGCGACGCTGATTGCTTTACGGTCCGAAGAAAACAAGGTTCAAGTTTATGGCCGTCCTTTTCAAAAAAAAAAGAATGTTTGGCGCATAAGCAACACTGCTCATGCGTTTTATGTTTAGCGGTCACAGAAAACCTGCCGCTAAAACACGAGTGTGTGGACTTTTTATAAACGCTGGAAGTGGAGCCCTCTTAATCTGCATTTTGAATGAAGTATTCCCTGCATTTACTAAACCTCAGAGACCAGGAGTCTCATTGAGGTGAGGAGTTTTGGTTTTTGTTATTTCATTTTACTTGTTTAATCATACGCTGTCATACTTTTCATTCGGGAAAACAATGTTGATTAATAAAAATAGATGACTATTTAGTATGAATGACAACTCATGTGATAAAACATGTTTTATTTAATGTACGGTGTAACGGTGTCTTATTGAACTCATTCACTCCCAAAGACGTTTTTAAACGTCTTTTCAGACTTGGTCTAGAATTGGCTGGTACTAAATGAATTAATTTATCAATAACACATTAAAAAAAAAAAAACATCCTTTGGAATTGATGTAGACATTTATTGTCTTTGATGAAGTGGCCAGTTACAAACCCGCAAGCAAGTCCAACTTGCGTCTCATCATTTAAAAAAAAAAAAAAACACAGCTTGCAGGCAAAATGGTGCCAAACGACAACATGTGATCCCAACCCCCCCCACCGAGGTGTCAGACGGACCCGCTCTTGAAAACATTGCGATCAGCAAAAATCAGCACGTGGCACGGCTGGTTGAACGTGAACACGAGCGCGCCCGCCCTCGGCGAGGAGGGTCGGTCTTAATCCTGGACGTTGGGCTGCAGTCAGTCGCTCCGAACACTCCATCCCGAGTATTTGTGAGTATACATGTTTGACTTTTTTTTTTTTAAATAATGGTTTCATGCATGCATGTGTAGTCAAGTGTTTTTGTTGCTCCGCTAACACTTAGTGATTCTTTTCATTGTTGTCACTTTTTTGATTGTGGGCGGGGGCGAGGAGGATCAGCAATGTTGCTTTTTGATTTTATGAATGGCTGCGGCTCAATTGTACCGACCCTGACTGGCTTGAATAAAATGTAGTTGTTTTAATGATAAAGAATTGTTAAAAAAAAATATGAATGATGCCAAGTGCAGTTGTGATG
Organism: Hippocampus comes; assembly: GCF_001891065.2. Classification (NCBI taxonomy): domain Eukaryota; kingdom Metazoa; phylum Chordata; class Actinopteri; order Syngnathiformes; family Syngnathidae; genus Hippocampus; species Hippocampus comes. The sequence continues at coordinate 395,947 of NW_017805452.1, forward strand.
TCTTAGCCTGAGCATCTGGGACTCGGTGGGGAGGCAGGAATGTCTCGAGTCCACCCCGGCCAAGTTTGATCCTGATCCTCTCAAGTCTTGTAAAGCCTCCTTAACAATAATAAACAAACCAGTCAGTCCCACTTTATATAATAGCCTTGCAGCATTGTTGATGCGAACTCAAGACTTGACTGGCGAGACACGTGCGTGCGCAACATTCCTTTATTTTAATGATTTCCAAATTGTTCTTTTCCTCACCCCCCTCATCGCAGGACCAGATAACGAAGTAAAGATTAACCCTGTACGACGACTGTCGCAAAGTTGACATCAAGACGCTTCCCCGCCGCAGGTAACACATTAATTTGCAACTTTTTTTTTCATTGATTTTTTTTTTTTTTATGCTACTCGACGTCAGCAGTACTGTACTGCACTTACAGAGGACTTGATGACCCTGGTCTAGGACACAGGTGTCAAAGTCAAGGCCCGGGGGCCAGATCTGGCCCGCCACATCATTTTATGTGGCCCGCAAAAGCAAATTAAGCATGTCAAGTTCAATGATGCATGCTACAGTCTGAACCAACATTTCAAATTGTCATATGTAATCCACAATAACAGTTATTGTTCTTGACTTCTGGTTTTAAAAGTAGTTATTCATCAATTTGTTGTGTGCTGTGTATGTAATACGTGGAGGTGATTAAACATTTACTGTATTGGGCCGAATATAAGACAGTGTTTTTTTGCATTGAAATAAGACTGAAAAAGTGGGGGTCGTCTTATATTCGGGGTCTAGACATTATACCCATTCACGACGCTAGGTGGCGCCAGATATCATTGAAGCGAATGCTGAACTTGACTCCCCCAGGCTGAAGCGAAACCCCTGTCACGAAGAATAAAAATAAAAATAGCGGCAGCACGAAGAAGAAAAACAAAAAAATAGCGGTAAGAAGGAAAAGAGAAGAAAATAATAGGAGACAGAACAGAAAATGGACAATCGTAGAGACAATCTGGAGAAAAGTGGGTCGAAGATCAGCCAGGTTAACCGGTAGCTGAGGAGAAGTTATGATGTAATTTACATTTCAAAAACCAGAAGCCATTCATTTACGAATGTGATTGCACTTTAGATTTGAATGAGGCAAAATAACATGCTTTTCCTCTCAAATATATTGTTCTAATCATTGGTTTCAGATGCACTGTCATTATTTTCTGTATAAAAATTAATTTGGTGTTCAAAAAGTCTTTTTTCAAACTTGAGTCTTGAAAAAGAGGGGGTCGTCTTATAATCAGGGCCGTCTTATATTCGGGCCAATACGGTATATGGTTTCCCAGAATTCATAACGGCCCTCCAAGGCAACCCGTAACTACAATGTGGCCCGTGACAAAAATGAGTTTGACACCTCTGGTCTAGGATTTTAGTGTCAACGAGGTTAATCTCGGACGACCAACCCTGAACTTTGTCCCTTCTAGAAAAGAACCTCGACCATGTCTGCGCTCACCCACCTGTTGGCGTGCCTCTTCGGTCTGGGCTCCTGGGTGTCCATCAGTGGTCTGTGGGTGGAGCTTCCATTGATCGTCCCCCAGATTCCGGAGGGCTGGTACCTCCCTTCGTACCTCTCGGTTCTCATCCAGATGGCCAACATCGGCCCGCTCCTGGTCACCCTGATGCACCGCTTCCGACCGGGAGCCCTCAACGAGACGGCGGTCATTTACGTCGTCATCGCCCTGGGCGTGGTGGCCAGTTTCCTGTTGGCTTTCTTCTGGAAGGAGACGCTTGTGGTGGCGGGGTCACCCCGCAGCGTGGCGTTACTCGTCCTCACCTTCTTCCTGGCCGCCGTCGACTGCACCTCCTCGGTTACCTTCCTTCCCTTCATGATGCGCCTCGAGCCCCAGTACCTCACCACCTACTATATCGGCGAGGGCATGAGCGGCCTTCTGCCGGCTGTCGTGGCGCTCGTCCAGGGCGTGGGTGTGATCCATTGCATCAACGGGACCCGCAGCCAAAACGCCACCGATGAGTTTCCGACGCTTCGGGCTCAGATGCAGCCGGCCAACTTTTCAGCCGAGGTGTTCTTCTTCTTCCTGAGTGCCATGATGCTGGTGTGCCTGGTGGTGTTTTTTCTGCTCAACCGTCACCCCGCCGTTGCCCGGGAGACGACCAAAAGCCACTACACCAGTGGGGTCCAGGAGAAGAACTGGGTGGAGAAGAGGCCCATGGTGAAGCCATACAGACCCTCAAGAGAGAAGAGCAGTTTTGGGGTTGGGACTTACAGCTGGATTCAAGTGTCGTACATCTTCGTGATCCTGGCGTGGGTCAACGCTCTCACCAACGCCGTGCTTCCGTCGGTGCAGTCGTACTCGTGCATGCCGTACGGAAACAAAGCCTACCACCTGTCCGCCACCATGGCGGCGGTGTCCAATCCTCTGGCCTGCTTCATCGCCATGTTTTTTCCAATAAGGCAAGTCGGTCAGAACTGTCATTCTTGATCCTCGGAGTATTTATTTATTTTTTTTTTACAAACCACAGATGTGAGTGTTTAAAACGGCGAAAAATGAAAACATGCAAACGATGTCTCATTTGTAACCAGATCCTTGTGGCTGATGGGGGCGCTCACATTGCTGGGCAGTGGCGTGGGGGCTTTTATAATGAGCATGGCTGCCCTGAGTCCGTGCCCGTTGTTGGTGAACACCGTCTGGGGCGTCGTCGTCATGGTGAGCTGAGGAAACATTTTCCCGGTTGAGGGACGACTTTGTTTAACGGGCTGCCTCGCATTTACTCACACGCTGCAGGTGCTGGCGTGGATCGTCATGGTCCTCACTCTGTCCTACGTCAAGGTGATCATCGGCGTGATCCTGCGCGACGAGGGCCACTGCGCCTTGGTGTGGTGCGGGGCTGTGGTGCAGCTGGGCTCCCTGCTGGGCGCCGTCGCCATGTTCCCCATGGTCAGCGTGTACAGCCTTTTTGCATCGGGCGATCCTTGCAATACCCGATGCCCATGACGGAGCCAGGAGGTGCATTTGTTGTTGTTTTTTTTTTTATTTTTTTATTTTTTTTTGGACTGGTTTCACATGCTAACAGGACATTGAGCCTACATGGAAAATGTGTGTGAATGAATTTCACCCTCTCATTACTGTATATTTAGACTCCGGTGAGATTTTACGTTCGAATTGGAGAAATTGTGTAGGGGTAATATTGAGTATTTTTCTCATGGACTGTTTTGATCTAGAATTGTTAACTTTCATTTTGTTTGTGTCACGTGTAAATAAATAGCTACCGACACTTTACTGCAGCTGCTCTCTGTGACGTTGCTTTCAGGATGGTTTCATGTGAATGTTTTTTTTTTTTTTTTCAACGGAATATATACCGGTACATAATTCGATGTGATCTAGGTTCTCAAGGGAGGAGATGGAACTATATTTTGAATTTCTGAAACCGTATTCATTGATATTTCATGATGACATGAGATTTTATTGAGTAAGGTGTTTTTTTTTTACTTTAAAAAACAACCATGTATATATGTATATAAGGCGTGTTTTACATTAAAATAAGACCATGTATTGTCAGTTTTTTTACAGCAAAAATACGAAAATGTACAGTAAGCCGTTTTTAGCCGAAAAAAGCGACCATGTATAGTAAGGCGTTTTTAGCTGAGAAAAAAAAGACCATGTATAGTAAGGCGTTTTTAGACGAAAAAAACGACCATGTATAGTAAGGCATTTTTAGACAAAAAAAACGACCATGTATAGTAAGGCGTTTTTAGACGAAAAAAACGACCATGTATAGTAAGGCGTTTTTAGACGAAAAAAACGACCATGTATAGTAAGGCATTTTTAGACAAAAAAAATGACCATGTATAGTAAGGCGTTTTTCGACGAAAAAAACGACC
>NW_017805452.1:399907-400224 GCF_001891065.2 Hippocampus comes
ACGAAAAAAAATGACCATGTATAGTAAGGCGTTTTTAGACGAAAAAAACGACCATGGATAGTAAGACGTTTTTCGACGAAAAAAACGACCATGTATAGTAAGGCGTTTTTAGCCGAAAAAAACGACCATGAATAATAAGGCGTTTTTAGCCGAAAAAAACAACCATGCATAGTAAGGCGTTTTTAGGCGAAAAAAATGACCATGTATAATAAGGCGTTATTAGCCGAAAAAAACGACCATGTATAGTAAGGCGTTTTTAGCCGAAAAAAACGACCATGTATATTAGTAAGCCGTTTTTAGCCGAAAAAAACGACCAT
>NW_017805452.1:412692-438030 GCF_001891065.2 Hippocampus comes
TAGCCGAAAAAAACGACCATGTATAGTAAAGCGTTTTTAGACGAAAAAAACGACCATGTATAGTAAGGCGTTTTTAGACGAAAAAAAATGACCATGTATTAAGGCGTTTTTAGCCGAAAAAAAACGACCATGTCTAGTAAGCGTTTTTAGCCGAAAAAAAACGACCATGTATAGTAAGGCGTTTTTAGCCGAAAAAAACGACCATGTATAGTAAGGCGTTTTTAGACGAAAAAAACGACCATGAATCGTAAGGCGTTTTTAGACGAAAAAAACGACCATGTATAGTAAGGCGTTTTTCGACGAAAAAAAATACCATGTATAGTAAGACGTTTTTCGACGAAAAAAACGACCATGTATAGTGAGGCGTTTTTAGCCGAAAAAACGACCATGTTTTGTAAGGCGTTTTTAGCCGAAAAAAACGACATAGTATAGTAAGGCATTATAGTAAGGCGTTTTTAGCCGAAAAAAATGACTATGTATAGGAAGGCGTTTTTAGCTGAAAAAAACGACCATGTATAGTCAGGCGTTTTTAGACGAAAAAAACGACCATGTATAGTAAGGTGTTTTTCGACGAAAAAAAAGACCATGTATAGTAAGGCGTTTTTAGATGAAAAAAACGACCATGTATAGTAAGGCGTTTTAGGAAACAACAAACATTTGTTCATGTGTTCACGTTCGTTGACAAAAGCCACGCAGGCAATCGCCGTCTTGCTCCATCTGTGCACGGCCCCTCGAGAATCCCCTTGTGCAATGTGCACATCCACCTCCAGGCCTGAAGTCTCATTGAAAAAACAACAAACATTTGTTCATGTGTTCACGTTCGTTGACAAAAGCCACGCAGGCAATCGCCGTCTTGCTCCATCTGTGCACGGCCCCTCGAGAATCCCCTTGTGCAATGTGCACATCCACCTCCAGGCCTGAAGTCTCATTGAAACCAACCTTCCTGTTGCTTGCGCAAAAGGGGGAAAAAACAGAACATTTCTTTCTTCCTTTCTTTATCTGAAGTTATCACCCAGGTGGAACTTTTTGTTGCCATTAGTTTGTTTCCATTCAGGTTTTACTTCTACTTTTGTGATTTTCCTCTTTTTTTTTTTAAAAATAGGAGAACCAGTAACATTTTTTGCCGCGTGTCATTGGCGCCTGAGGAATTGAGGCTGGCGATGGCTCATTCTCCTCCTCCTGGGCAATCGGCCCCCGTCAGGGACTTGCGCCCCCTCCCGGGTCCCACACCCCGTACGACTCTCGCCGATGCCTCGCGAGGTTGACACCCAGCGTGGTCCCCGGAAGGGACCTCGCCTGAGTATTGTTTCAGGAGGGTTGTGGAGCGGCTACTTCCACTCCTCTGCGGCGGGGCGAGCGCTGGGCGCCTCACCTTCCGAGGGATGGCTCGTTCCATAACACTCATCATCATCATCATCATCATCATCATCATCATCATCGTCATCCGGCGCCACGCTGTCGCCATCTTGTGGTCATTATGAGAAATGCTGTCCTGATAACTTCCGGGAATCCAAATCAAACAGACTAGCCATTTTCTCTCTTTGTGTCTCGTAAGAGAAATAAAAATGGAACACCAAAGTATTACACTTTGTCTGTACCGTGTCGATCTTACTGTTGATTATATTCAGACGAAAATCAATTCACGATTTTTCTTTTTGTAATAGCTTATTCTAAACGTCATATCCAAAAACCAAGAGACAGACTGGCCTGAGGGGTCCTTGAAGTCCCGATAGACCACGTTTTGGGAAATCAAGTTTGTAAAGTGTGCCATCAGCGTCAATCATGACGAGGGGGGAAAGAATCACAATCTTTGATTTACTTCCTAAATTACTTTTATTTAGGAAAATAAACACCATGGTCGTACCCTTATTATACAAATCTTTCTCTTCCTTTTCTTGTATTTTAAATATTTTATATACAAGAACAGAAGGGGGTGAGGAATAGGACAGATTTAACAAAAAAAAATAGTGAAAGTGCTACTTTGGGGGGAGGGGTGGGGGGTACCATCTGTGGTTTCCCTATGAGGGAAGACTTGTATTTACAAAGGCACAGTTTCCATGGCAACCGGTGCGTCGACTTGGGGGGTGGGGGGGGGGGGGAAGAGGGGGTCTAAAGTGGGTTTTATGGGGAACTACGTGATGCAAGTCCTCAGACGATTTTGTTCTCCAGCAGAGCGATCCTCTTGGACATATTCTCTAGTAAGACATCGGTTAAGGTCAACAACAACAACAGCAAGATTAACAACAATAACAATAAAAGCTGCTTTTTCAGGGTGGGACCTTCATCTCACACATGAAGGACCCCTGTAAAGGACCTAAAATGCAATCAAAATGGCTGACTTTCTGTTTCCTCTCAGACTCAACTCTTGCGATCAAGGATATTTTTCTTCGTTAGTACTTGCAGGGCTTCTTCTACTTTCTTCTGGAACTTAACCAGGGAGTCACACTCGCATGGGTCGTCCTCTGTGGGTCACAGGACATTGAAAAGTTGATGTCTCATGAGATAAGATGACATCATATGTCGTCGAGAGTACACAGGTGGAGTCAGGCAACCTTGGCAGATATTAATCTGCAGCTTCTTGGCGATCTGCGTCATGGCCTTGAAGTCTGCCGTGTAGAAGTAGTGTTCGCCCTTGGGCTCCGAAGCGATTTCCTTCAGCTCGTCCTCGACTGCGTTGCCCACTCCCACGGCGTACATCTTGAAGCCTGCCACAAAAACACAAACCGTTCAATAAATAAATGAATTGTTGGGCATTATTTCCCGTGGGGGGGCTGGGAGGGGGGCTCACCCATCTCCTTGGCCTTCTTGGCGGCGTCGCCAATGTAGTCCTGGCTGCGTCCGTCCGTGAAGACGATGCCCACCTTGGAGACGCCGGGTCGGGCGCCGTGGCCCACGCTGAAGCTCTTGTCGGTCAGATAGCGCAAGGCCTGGCCGGTCATGGTCCCTCGCTCCATGTAGGCCATCTTCTTCACCGCCTCCTTCAGGTCCTTCTTGTTGTTGTGGCGGCCAAGCGGGAACTCCTGATGGCGAAGAAAGGATGTTTTTAACCATACTTTACTCTGAGCTTAAAAAGATTTAAAAATATTACAAAATATTGAAATATATATATTTTTTTGCACGTTTCATCTAATCTCATATTCTGTTTTTTTTTTTTTACCTGTCGGACCAGGCTGGAGTACTGCACCAGGCCGACGTGCGCTTTGCTGTCTGACACGTCCAGCTTGTCCACGATCTGGTTGATCCACTTCTTGACCAGCTCAAAGTTCTCGGGACGCACGCTCTTGGAGCCGTCGATCAGGAAGACCACATCCGTCGCAGAGTTGCTGCATGCTGGTCCCACACACATATACACACACACACACACACACACACACACACACACACACACACGCACGCACAAACACACACTTCAGTCTCATAGCTTCACAGCTACGCTAAAGTGAGCATATGGAAAGCTGTTTGAGCAGTCACTAAGTTCCATGTACCCTTACGATCTCATAAGACAACTCGGCGTGTTCATCGAGTTGTTTTACAAATGGCCCGAGGGCTTAGCACACGAGCGCGCATTCGCTGGCACTCACCGCTGCAGCTGCGCCCATCGTCCATGAGGGTAAAGCCTTCCTTGCAGGCGCACTTGTACGATCCGGGGGAGCTGAGGCATACCTGCTCGCAGTCATGATCCCCGGTGGCACACAGGTCCGACACTGTGTGTGTTTGCGTGAGGTTTGTACACGCGCACACACACACAAGCACACAGAGGAGGAAAAAGGGGGGGAGGGAGAAGAGGGCAGGTTAGGAGAGGGGGGGAAAAAAAAAACAACAGCTATGTCAGTCGTGGGATTTTAATGATCCACTGTCAGGTTTGAATGAAGTGGATCCTTAAAATGGGAATGAAATTAAACGACATCATCCTTTTGACGTCCAGTAACATTTAGTGGGTGGAGTTGGGGAACCATTAAGTCATTCAATATAGAGGTGAGAGGAAAGATAATGTACTAAGTAGGTCGGCGAAGAACTATGTATCTCGTTGGGCTGAACAATTTAATGAATTCAAATGTAGTATAATGAGAACAAGAAAAAAAAAAGCTTGCCGCTCTGCCCCACTATCGTGTATGGCGTTGCACAGGGTTCCATTTTGGCGCCCCTGCTGTTTTCACTGCGTTTGCTGCCATTAGGCTCCATCCTAAGAAACCATAGTATTTCCTTTCACCACTAAGGGGATGACAGTCAGATTTTTGGCCAGGTGAGCACATTTTGTCCCATCTAGAGGAAATCGAAGCATGGATGTCACCACATTCCTTAAATTTCAATGAAAAAAAAACCAACAAAAAACTGAAGTTAAGATGTTTGGTCCACGTGGCCCCTGTACATCCCACCCTGGTGACCTGGGCCCCCTAGTGTCTTTTCTAAAGGCAACATTCTCGAACTTGGGTTTTAAATTGGAGCGGCAAATCGGTGCTGTTGTTAAATCCAGCTTTTTCTTTTTTTTTTTGACAGCTTTTGCGGTTTGAAAATTGCATTCTAATAGTGTACATTGCAATGTCGTTTTGAATTCAACCAGTTGTTCAGTCCTCTAATGTAGGTAGGTAGGTAAACGGAAATGTCAGACACTAGATAAGCAGCACAAAGAGGTGATGCATTGCAATAGCCCTAAACACCTTACCCTCAGTAAAGCAGCAAGCATTATGACGGTATTTCTTCTTTCACACAGCCCCCCTCCCCCCACACCCCTGAACACCTTCTTCTTCATCTTACCACAGAAAGCCTCCTGGAACTTCTTGGTGAGCTTCTCAATGACGCTGTAGCTCTCCACGTAGTCCACGTGGTCATCCAGCGGCTCGCTGGCCATCTGCTTCAGCGTGCTCATGTCCACGCGGCCCACGCCGATGGCGAAGATCTCGATGCCGGCGTCGCGTGCCCGCTGGGCCACGTCCTTCACATTGTCCTGGGGGCGGCCGTCCGTCACGATGATGGCCACCTGCAAGAACAAAGAAATTATTCTATCTGAATTTAATTTGGGGTTAATCAGAGTCGCTTTAAATGGTGGCTTATGAACATAGCCACACCCTAATTTATGAGGGTGTGCACACTTGTGTAACTATATTATCTCGGTTGTTTATTTTTGGTTCTCCTCTGCAAAAGATTCCCCCCATTTGAGTTATTAGACATTATAAGTCACATGAATGTTGGAAAAAAGTTTTGCCATGATTTACCTTGGTCTCATTTTTCATGACCAAAACCTGCCATTTCAACAGGGGACTTTTTACACCCACTGTAGACATTGTTGTTGTTTGTGCGTGTTACCTTGCTGATGTCAGGAGACTTGGCCCGGGCGCCCTCGTTCTCGCTGAAGGCCACGTTGAGGGCGAACTGGATGGCCAGACCAGTCATGGTGCCCGTGGACAGGGGCTCCACTTTGGTCACCGCCTTGATCAGGCCGGCCTTAGTGCGGTGCGTCTTCAGTGATACCTAAAAGCCCAAACCAGACAGTCTAGGTTAGAGATTTTAATTTTTTTTTTTTAAGTGAGGTGCGCCCACATGCCTCATTCTTGACGCGGCTAGCGTAGTTGACCACGCCCACTCGGGTGGCGTTGGGCCCCACATCCAGGCCCTCGATGACCTTGGCCAGGAAGACTTTGATCGCAGAGTTGCTGCATGCTGGTCCCACACACATATACACACACACACACACACACACACACACACACACACACACACACACACACACACACACGCACAAACACACACTTCAGTCTCATAGCTTCACAGCTACGCTAAAGTGAGCATATGGAAAGCTGTTTGAGCAGTCACTAAGTTCCATGTACCCTTACGATCTCATAAGACAACTCGGCGTGTTCATCGAGTTGTTTTACAAATGGCCCGAGGGCTTAGCGCACGAGCGCGCATTCGCTGGCACTCACCGCTGCAGCTGCGCCCATCGTCCATGAGGGTAAAGCCTTCCTTGCAGGCGCACTTGTACGATCCGGGGGAGCTGAGGCATACCTGCTCGCAGTCATGATCCCCGGTGGCACACAGGTCCGACACTGTGTGTGTTTGCGTGAGGTTTGTACACGCGCACACACACACAAGCACACAGAGGAGGAAAAAGGGGGGGAGGGAGAAGAGGGCAGGTTAGGAGAGGGGGGGAAAAAAAAAACAACAGCTATGTCAGTCGTGGGATTTTAATGATCCACTGTCAGGTTTGAATGAAGTGGATCCTTAAAATGGGAATGAAATTAAACGACATCATCCTTTTGACGTCCAGTAACATTTAGTGGGTGGAGTTGGGGAACCATTAAGTCATTCAATATAGAGGTGAGAGGAAAGATAATGTACTAAGTAGGTCGGCGAAGAACTATGTATCTCGTTGGGCTGAACAATTTAATGAATTCAAATGTAGTATAATGAGAACAAGAAAAAAAAAAGCTTGCCGCTCTGCCCCACTATCGTGTATGGCGTTGCACAGGGTTCCATTTTGGCGCCCCTGCTGTTTTCACTGCGTGTGGGTGGAGTTGGGGAACCATTAAGTCATTCAATATAGAGGTGAGAGGAAAGATAATGTACTAAGTAGGTCGGCGAAGAACTATGTATCTCGTTGGGCTGAACAATTTAATGAATTCAAATGTAGTATAATGAGAACAAGAAAAAAAAAAGCTTGCCGCTCTGCCCCACTATCGTGTATGGCGTTGCACAGGGTTCCATTTTGGCGCCCCTGCTGTTTTCACTGCGTTTGCTGCCATTAGGCTCCATCCTAAGAAACCATAGTATTTCCTTTCACCACTAAGGGGATGACAGTCAGATTTTTGGCCAGGTGAGCACATTTTGTCCCATCTAGAGGAAATCGAAGCATGGATGTCACCACATTCCTTAAATTTCAATGAAAAAAAAACCAACAAAAAACTGAAGTTAAGATGTTTGGTCCACGTGGCCCCTGTACATCCCACCCTGGTGACCTGGGCCCCCTAGTGTCTTTTCTAAAGGCAACATTCTCGAACTTGGGTTTTAAATTGGAGCGGCAAATCGGTGCTGTTGTTAAATCCAGCTTTTTCTTTTTTTTTTTGACAGCTTTTGCGGTTTGAAAATTGCATTCTAATAGTGTACATTGCAATGTCGTTTTGAATTCAACCAGTTGTTCAGTCCTCTAATGTAGGTAGGTAGGTAAACGGAAATGTCAGACACTAGATAAGCAGCACAAAGAGGTGATGCATTGCAATAGCCCTAAACACCTTACCCTCAGTAAAGCAGCAAGCATTATGACGGTATTTCTTCTTTCACACAGCCCCCCTCCCCCCACACCCCTGAACACCTTCTTCTTCATCTTACCACAGAAAGCCTCCTGGAACTTCTTGGTGAGCTTCTCAATGACGCTGTAGCTCTCCACGTAGTCCACGTGGTCATCCAGCGGCTCGCTGGCCATCTGCTTCAGCGTGCTCATGTCCACGCGGCCCACGCCGATGGCGAAGATCTCGATGCCGGCGTCGCGTGCCCGCTGGGCCACGTCCTTCACATTGTCCTGGGGGCGGCCGTCCGTCACGATGATGGCCACCTGCAAGAACAAAGAAATTATTCTATCTGAATTTAATTTGGGGTTAATCAGAGTCGCTTTAAATGGTGGCTTATGAACATAGCCACACCCTAATTTATGAGGGTGTGCACACTTGTGTAACTATATTATCTCGGTTGTTTATTTTTGGTTCTCCTCTGCAAAAGATTCCCCCCATTTGAGTTATTAGACATTATAAGTCACATGAATGTTGGAAAAAAGTTTTGCCATGATTTACCTTGGTCTCATTTTTCATGACCAAAACCTGCCATTTCAACAGGGGACTTTTTACACCCACTGTAGACATTGTTGTTGTTTGTGCGTGTTACCTTGCTGATGTCAGGAGACTTGGCCCGGGCGCCCTCGTTCTCGCTGAAGGCCACGTTGAGGGCGAACTGGATGGCCAGACCAGTCATGGTGCCCGTGGACAGGGGCTCCACTTTGGTCACCGCCTTGATCAGGCCGGCCTTAGTGCGGTGCGTCTTCAGTGATACCTAAAAGCCCAAACCAGACAGTCTAGGTTAGAGATTTTAATTTTTTTTTTTTAAGTGAGGTGCGCCCACATGCCTCATTCTTGACGCGGCTAGCGTAGTTGACCACGCCCACTCGGGTGGCGTTGGGCCCCACATCCAGGCCCTCGATGACCTTGGCCAGGAAGACTTTGACCTGCTCGAACTCTGAGGGGCGGACGCTGCGGCTGCTGTCCACAATGAACACCAGGTCGGTGGGGCGCGTCTTGCAAAGCCCTGCTGCTGCTCGCGGGGGCGGGGGGGACAAAGACCACAACTGTTACAACTGTTACATTACGGCACACGTATTTTTTTTTACTATAAACTGATTTTAATCCAGACTGTGCTGAATGATGTTATTTCTTTCCACTTTTCCCTTATATGCATTGTTTTTTGTTTGTATATTCAAATAAATCAATCAAGCAATTAGATGCCACAATGACAATGATAGAAGAGGCAAAAAAATAGATGACTGCGTCTCCTTCAGATGCTTCAAACAATTAGATTTTTTTTTTAATTAGATTAAAAATAAAGACGGAGAGAACAGCTGAAGCTGATGAAAAAAAGCGAATTTGTATTTCTAATTACTAAAAAATAAATGAATAAACGAATATAATCTTTTTAAAATACAAAAAATAACGTGAAAATAAAACAGAAAATGTACAATAAAAAATCAAATATTCTTTTCATATTTCTATAAAAAACAAAAATAAATTGAAAAGAAAATGTGTACTAAGAGACAAAATTAACACAAAAACAACAGAAGTAGATTCAATGCATGACTCGCACGACTACATCACATTGCACCATTTTCATCTACAAACAAGCACCAATTTCAGCACAAGACGCTAAAAAAAAAAAAAAAATTGCCAATTTTGTTCACAATTAACATTTTATTTTTACCACTCAGTTCCCCCCCTCCTCTTCCCTCACTGCGGTGCGTGACTAGAAAAATCTCCAAAAAGACCACACTACAGGGATCCAAAATGAGCTGCATCGATCATAGTTCCTGTTACTCACCCATGGCGGCGGCTGTGCGCCGGTCCACGGTGGCCTGCGCACCCGTCAGCGCCAGCATGAGCACCAGGAGCAGCGGCGGCGGCGTGAGCGTCATGGCGGCAAGCGAGGGCGACGTTTGAGCTGAGACTGACAGACGTACGCACCCGGGGAGTTCCTGGCCACAGTCAGAGTGAGACTGAGGGACTCTGAGCTGCAGGTTATCAATGCAAGTACTTCAGGCGCACTCAGCACCCCCCCGCCCCATGCCCCCACCACACACACCTTCTTTTAGTTGGCCATGTTTGTGCCTGACAAGAGGAAAATACCTGCCCTGGGAGGACCTAAAATGGTGGTTGGAGAAAGGCAAACACCTAGAATGGACAGGTATGTGTGTGTGTGGGTGGGGGGGGGGGTATCAGGGGGTACAGGAGCAACTGGGGTAAGGGCGCTCAGATCGGGCCAAATAAACACCAACATGAATTCCTCTTTTCTCCACACGTTCCCAAAACACATCGAAGGAAGTCACGGGGGACAGACGCGCACACAGACCGCTCACTGTGCATTACTGCACGTGTGTGTGAGTACGTGTGTGTGCGCACGTTTAAAAGATTACAGTGGTGCCTTGACTTACAAGTTGAATTTGTTCTGTGAACACTTGTATCATAAATCATCTTTGTGATTACCGATTTCAAAAGTCTAGTGCGGCTTTTTTTAAAATGTATGGCGGCCCACAGGGGTCTTTCCTTTGCCCACTTGTTTTTTTCTCGCCGGGTAAAGCACACAACAAACTAATAGATAAGACTTCCATGCCACAAAATTATGACTTGTGATAACTTGTGACACCGTCTTCATAAAACAGATGACTTCATTCTTGCAATATTACAACTTCTCTCATGTTGTGATCAAAATATTGTAAAATGTCTTCAAAACCAACTTCACTCTTGCACAACTAATGATACTGTGACTTATCTCGTAATATTATGACTATATATGGAGGCTGAGTAGCTACATGCCAATTTTTTTACCCGAATCGGGACTTTTCTTCTTTACTTTATTCTACTAACATTTAATCTTTTTCTTTGTACAGAAAAAAATCCACTAATGTTGCATTTTAGCTTTTACCATATTGAAACTTTTGTACATCCTTTATTCTACCAATGCTACATTTTGATTTTAGATCTGACATTAGTCTTCGAACATTGCAATTTTTTTCCACGTAATGTTATCCTAATCTGTTCCATTACGACTTTCTCATATAATCGCGACTTGTCTTTGATTTCCTCGCAACATGACGTACTCTCGACTTGGAATCTGACAAGTTTCATAACCTGAAGACTTTTTTTTTTGGTCATATTTTTTTATTGTAATTTTGTGACTTTAAAGAATTGGACCAATGACGGACCGTATAAAAATAACGCAAATGAGATCGTATGCAAACTTACGTCTTGGAAGGAAAGAACTGTGTGCTGCTTCGTCTACGGAATTATACAACACAGACAGCATCACAGAAGAAAGAGCACCATTTTTTTTTTTTTATTTGGTAGGTACCTCATAAACTTAAGTCAATTACACTAAATATATTTGTGAAGTCTTTTCCTGGCAAAAACACATGGACAAAAAAAAAAAAAAAAAAAAAAAACCTCACAAAAGATGCTTATAACAAAGTTGCATCCCTGCACCACGGTGGTGTTTGGGAACTGCCGAGACCCCCCTGAGGGTGTAAACACAAGGGGAGGGGGAAGGAAGGAAAAACAAAAACACTTTCATCAATACATTCACGTATACAGTCTATACACATCAATGGGGCCACATCCATATGAAACAGAGAGCCCTCTTTTGACCACCAAAATCCCACCCCACCCAGCCGAGCACATATTACTCTCGCCTTCCCTTACACACATACGCACACAAGCACACACACCGCAAGTGAGGATGCAAACCAGAGGAGGGAGAGTCTAGAGCAGGGGGCCCCAACCGCCGGTCCGCGGACCGGTACCGGTCCGCCGGGCATTTGGTACCGGGCCGCACAGAAAGAACTTGCCTTAATTCTGTTTCATTTATTTCGGAATACGAAAGATGTTTTATTTTGAAAAACTACCGGATTCTCCGTTACATCCGTCTGTGTTACGCTTGACACACGTCAAACCAAGCTTCTCCTTCAAGTGACCGATTACTTCAAAACAAAACGCGGGAGCTCGCAAAATGAGTAAAAAAAACTGCTGGAGATCGCAAATGACGGCGGCCTTAAAAGTACGTTCAAGACAACTGGATCAAAATTATGGCTGAATACTCTGAGATGGCCACAATAGCACTGTTGCTATTTCCGACATCCTACCTGTGTGAGGCGGGGGAGGGGGGTGGGGGCGTTCTGCAGCAACGGCGACGAAAACAAAATTACGAAGTAGACTGGACATAAACCACACACTTGAGGTGTCATTGTCTCCTATTAACCCGAGATGGGCCGTCTGGTTGCAGAAAATCAAGCTCGGTGCTGTGGTGAGTCGTCATTTTCATGCACTTTCAATTTGCGTTGTATCGTATTTTGAAGCCATTAAACATTGCCATAGCGATCGGAGTGTTGCGGCCAGATTAGACGTTCCTTGTGTTTATTATTATATTTCGTAAACGCCACAGTTTTTATGCAGCTCATACCATATAATTTTGTTGTATTATTTCCGTCACACCTTTTAAATGCCGGTCCGTGAAAATATTGTCTGACATAAACCGGTCCGTGGGGCAAAAAAGGTTGGGGGCCCCTGGTCTAGAGTAAGTGGTCCAACACATTTTCTACTCAAGTGAACATATGACAAAATCAACATGCGTGTCTATACATATATCTGTGTGTGCGTGTGTGTGTGTGTATATACCGACTGGGCCAAGATGAAAGGTCTGAGGAGGTTCCTGGAAAACGGGGCATTTCAGGGACGCACCCTGTTTGGCTCAGAAGGGGAGACAACGCATCCTGTATGTTTGCACACATAGGTATACAGACAGTAATTATGCATATACAGTGCGGTTATGTAACACACACACACACACACACACACACACACACACACACACACACGCACATCAGCAAAACAGGCCTGGAATGTGTCCTGAAGGAGGGAAGAAAAAAAGACTTTATGCGTTAGAACGAGAACAAGCAAATGGAAACAACTCAAACTTGCAATTAAAAGTACACGAAAAGGATGTGTGAGACCCCATTTAAAAAAAAAAAAAAAACTTTTAATGGATTTTGTCTTTCTCATATGATAGAAACAATATAATATTGTTATTTTAAACTATATCAAACATATAAAATGTTTCCAAGTAATACTGGGACGACCAAAGAAGAGCTCTTGTTTTAATTTTGATATTAAATATGTATTTATTTGTATGTCATATGTTTACAGATGGGTGATTTCAAAACAACGGGTTCTTTTTAACATGCGGTGGCATCCCACAGGGTTTTCTCCTTTACCTTTTCACTGAAAAACGTAAACAGACACAAATTACATAATATTCCTGTAAGTCGCCCTTTATGGCTGCACATTTTGACAGAGAACATCAAACATCAGGGGGCGCTGCCAGCCTTGCGCCGCGCAAACAAGCCTCAAGCAAACTCACACTGCATGTATTATGTCCCACTGTAAAAAAATAATATTGAAAAAAAAAACCTAGTATAATTTGCTCTTTTTTTTTTGCATAGAAGCGGATCTGTTCTCACTTTGATTGCCACCTTCCGCTAATGCATCTATTTGTCATAACTTTGGAACACAAACCGGCGGAACTGCCAGCTTTCTTCCACATTGGATAACTACTGTGTGTGTGTGTGTGTGTGTGTGTGTGTGTGTGTGTGTGTGTGTGTGTGTGTGTGTGTGTGTAGGGGGGGGCGATGCTGCAAAGATCTTGCCACAAACATAAATATTGAAACAAGTTTGCCTTTCTTTCCAAATCCCTGTCAATGTTGACTTAGCGGGATCAGGGTGGAATGCAGCATCCCATACACACACAGACACACACATACATTCAGGCCCTCCACCTGTATTCTATACTCTCTCTGTGCACAGCAGAGGAAGTACAGCGGGGGTGGGGGCATTGGGGGTGGGGAGGGAAAAAAAAAACAAAAAAAAAAACAAGCTTAATTGCAGACTGCTCAGTGTCCCGTCCAAAGCAGGGACCGGGCACGTGTACACATTAAAGCCGGGATGGGACAGATTATGAATAGGTCCTCTCACTGTGTGTGTGCGTGTGTCCTCTCACTCACACACACACACACACACACACACACACACACACACACACACATTCTCAACTTAACACACTCAGTCACACACGCACTCAAAGACACACTCCCCCACATACACTCAGACACATTTCTACATGACACATTCTCTCACAAGGCCCGGTGGTCCAGTGGTGAGCGCGTCAACCTCACAGTGCAGAGGTACCGGGTTCCATTCTGGCCCCCCTGTGTGGAGTTTGCATGTTCTCCTTGGGCCTGCGTGGGTTTTCTCCGGGTACTCCGGTTTCTTCCCACATTCCAAAAACATGCATGGCAAGCTGAATTAACACGCTAAAATTGTCCCTAGGTGTGAGTGTGAGCGCGGATGGTTGTTCGTCTCTGTGTGCCCTGCGATTGGCTGGCGACCGGTTCAGGGTGGCCCCTGCCTACTGCCCAAAGACAGCTGGGAAAAGCTCCAGCACCCGCCGTGACCCTTGTGAGGATAAGCGGATCGGAAGATGGATGGATGACATTCTCTCACGGGCATTCTCTCACACACACTCAAATAGGGATACACTCACACACTCTCATAATTTCACACAATCGTTCTTAGTCTCTCTCTCACTCACTCACTCACACACACGCACGCACACACAGTGAAGTGTCTCTGCCGCCAACAGCAACAAGGCAGGCAGCCAGCAAACGGGAAATCAAAAAATGGAAAAGAGGGCGCTTCATTCAAAGTCCGGCACCGAAGTTGACTGCATCCAAAGCCACAGAAATGCAGTGTTTTTTACATAGATTAAAACATTTTACATATCTAAATAGGCATTTTTGTCATTATACATCTATATCTCTGTATCTGATTTGTATTTTTTGTAGGAAACTAATGATTACTTATTTCAAAACTGGCAGGGCTAATACGAGAGTGGCATCACAGAAGGTTCTGTTGTTTACCCACTTGTGAAAACTTTGGTGAAATTCTTTATAATTTGCCATTTTTGCTGTTATGTCACAATTTATGTGGGACTATATATACACACACACGAACAAATTGAGAGGTTGAGAGGAAAGAAATTTCAGTCATCATCACACACACACCTAACCATGATGGATATCAACTTATTTGATTAAAGAATTGATTATAATTCCATTAATTATGACTAAAGAAATAGAATATACTGTTGCGATATTAGAAAATAAATATTTACCTCTTCCTTTTCTGTTTAAATGATCATCAAAGAAAATGTGGACCACGAAGGTTTGCCGGAGTTCCACCACAGTCAAACAGTCCAAAATGGAAAGAAATAGCACCCTCTACCGGCGGACATCTGCAGGAGGACCCATTTTAGTTTTTAAACCAAGTCCTTTGAGAGCCGTGTTAAATTTATGAGAAATATCCCATGAGAAAATATGTGCAGCATTTGTGACGCTTCAGGTAAATTCCCACTGAAGGCCCGACCCATCAATCCCAGGCTTGATTGAAACGAATCTAAAGTGAACAACACCCATTTATTGCAACCTTGCGAAACGCGTCTCGACCAAACATAATTATGTATATGTATATATTACAACGATTGATTATATAGAACACACAAACGCGTTTTCAAAACTGAATGGGAGAGAAGTCACACTGGAAGTGGCTGTGAATCGCTCGTGGGCTGTCATTCTCAACCTTGTCACAAGATGGTGCCGCAGCGCTGCGAGGGGAGCCGGGGCTGGCCTGCGAGGGGAACAGAGGTGCCACCGCCATCCCCTTGGCCCCCATCCCGCTCTCGGCCCTGAGGCGGGATGGTTGGAGGGTGGACACGGGCGGGAGGATGATGGGGCCGCCGTGCCCGTGTGCGCATGGGAAGCACTGGGGCATGTTACCCGAGGTCGACGGGATCTGGAGGTCCCGAGCGCCGGCGAATCCGGCGGTGTAATTGGGAGCGAGCTGACGAACGCTAGGTTGGGCGTACATGTTCGGCCAAGGGTACGACTGGTAGGACGCCATGCCACCTGCACGCAAACACGGGGGAAATTGCCGGGTAGACTTTAGTCCCCCACGACTTGTTCCATTTATCCCCGCATTCCGTGAAAAAAACAAATGCTGGCAAAACAACAGGGTGGGAGAAATGAGTGTGAAAACATCATACCCCTGCCACGTCCCGCCTCTGATATGGCTCTCCTACCGCCTCTGAATGTGGACAATTATGAACTCTACTTCCGTTTGTACAGGAAAACAGGAAAAAGGCCTGAACAAGGCCATTTTTGTAAAAGGTGCTCTCCCGGTTAAACTGTTTTGCCAGAATGGGTGCAAGGAATCATAGTCGGTACGTTTGAAATACGGTGACAGGGAACCAACCCTGCTGCGAACAGTAAACATCTGCACCCAGTAGTTTAATAAAGATGCCACAAGATGGTGGCAAAGCACTTTAGGTCAAGAGGATCAAAAAGCATCAGCGCCACACATTAAGCATGTACACAATCGCGCACCCATGTGACACAACTGTACTCATAAATTAAAGGCGAGTTTGTAATATTCCCTCCCAGCACAATCACTCTCAACACTACCGATCAAATTAACGTAACAAGAGTCCCAGCATTTTAGCGCTTCAGCTTGAGCACAAAAACAGCTAATTAAGATTTTCAGTGAATACCGTTGATGACGTTCCCCCCAAAAATGTGAATATGAGAACAAACCGAGTTACCGCGAGACACTCACCGTGGTTGGGGGGCTGCAGCAGAATCGGGCCCCCGCCCTGCGACTGCACGTAGTTGTGGCCCGCGGTGGAGTTACCCGCATGGCCAAAGAGGAAGTAGGAAGTGGAGATGGTGTCCGGGTTGGGGGTAAGGTAGGGGGAGGGGGTAGGAAAGGGCATGCGAGGGGGCAGGGACGAGGAGGTCTGAAGCGGCTGCGACTGTCCAGGCGGGTACGAAGTCTGCAGCTGGAAGGACAGCTGAGGGTTGCTCTGATGGCCCGGCGCGAGATAGTCCAGCTTGTCGCCAAAGTCGAACAGAGAGCTGACAAGAAGAGCATGCAGCAAATTCATTGATTCAGTCCAAAACATCATCGATAAATATTCAGTGGGAAATCATCTTTGCAAAAGACAATATGATGTTTTTGTTTGTCACCCTATTAACATTTCCACTTTTTTTTTTAATTAAAGCAACAGTTTATTATTATCATCAATGCTTGGTTTTGACTGAAGACGGATCAGATTAAAACATTTATATTTTTATATCATGTCATTGTATTTCCACATTCAGTTGTAGAATTTTTTTTTTATTTAACAACTGAAAAAGTTTCTCACCAATGTTACCATATGAGTATAGTATTGTATTTTAGTTTTTTTTAAATAATTTAATCCATATTTGAGGGTAGTTTTGCAAAATTTGCATCTTTTCTTTAATCTTTGTTAATTTTTTGTTTTGTAATACAAAATTAACTTTTTTAATTATCTATTTTTAAAAAATATTATTGGTTTTTTATATATTAGTATTTGGTCAAATTGATATTTTAAGATACATTTTGATAGCGATTAAATAACTTTTTAAAAATAAACTTGAACATAACTCAGTGTCCAACATAAATATGAATTATCATCATTCAGGCTTGCTTATGATTAACACTGTCAGAGAAGAATTACAAGTGTAATTTAAAAATGTCACATTCACTTTGTTTCACATTTGTTCAAAGTTTGGTTCAAAAATCTTTTACAAACACACTGTCACAATATCTAAAATGTATATTTTTTTACTAATTTTTTTTTCTCTACAATTTAGAAAAACACACACCGAAATATTATAACGACAGCTCTTTGATATTTTTCCCACTGTTCATTTGTCCGCCAAAAATTCTCGAAATAATAATTTGTGTAGTCGGAATTGTTGGCATTTCTTGTCAGTAATTTACAGGAAAAACCAAAGCTGTTCACTTTACTCAAAGATTTAAAGCAACACCAGAGAAGCGGGCTCTTCCCTTTTTTTTTTAATTTTTTTTTTTTAAAAACAGCGATCAAATGGCTCAGGTGTCCCTAATGGAGTGTCCAGCGAGTGTGGCCTTTTACGCATGAGGCTGTGTGCATTCCGCTGACCTGGCATCTGTCTGCAGGGGGTGGCTGTCTCGGTCGTCCATGAAGAGAGGCGGTGTCGGCGTCGGCGTGTTGAGGTTGTAGGAGAGGAGGGGGAGGCTGGCTCGCCTCAGGGGGGGAGGGCTTTGCATGGGGCGGGGCTGGAAATTGGGCTGCTCACTCACTCTGGATTGACCTTGGAGATGAAAGGCGCAGATTAAAAGGCGACATGAGAGCCAATTCGTGGCTCGTTCTAAGACCTCCGCATGCAAGCCCTGAACAGCTTTGAACAATCTAGCCCGCAGGAGAATGAAAACCTGGACTGGTAAGCAGCATTTGGCTGCAGGAGGGCAGGCTGTGTGTGGACATTGTCGAGAAAGGTGGCACAGGCTCAAGCGGTGGTATCATGGCGCCGACGTGTCCAGAGAACACAAGTCCCACATTACTGAAAAGCACTTGTGAGGTCATTAAGTGAAGTGCAGTCCTTGTTCATGAAAATATGCTCCACGTCTGTTCACCTGCTGGCAGCGGCGGGCATGTTGGGCAACGCGAGATGGACCTGGGGGTGAGTAGGGCTCCACCTGGCCCTGCTCTGGTGCTGTTCGTATTTACACGAAACCAAGCGCTCCGCTTTGCGCCACTTGGCTCGGCGGTTCTGAAACCACACCTGACAAAAAAACAAGAACGCACAGACAGTCGCCCACAAGAAATAAATAATACGTTGTTAATTTTTTTCCCCTTTGAAAGAGTCACAAGAAGACTTCTGCTTGAAATGTATGAAACGTGACCCGACAAAAGAAGATCTTGCCCAGACATGATCGAAACAGACGCATGCAGGACCGGACGACGCAAGACAAGGAAAAGAGCGGCAGACAAGACAACAACGGCATTCGGTGTGAAAATAGAGCTGGATTGGACTGGCCATGGGCAGACAAGGAAATGAAAAGAACGGAACTGAATCACACCAGAGTTGGACAGGACGAGAAACTCGTACGTCCCTACAGGCTCAATATTGTATAATTGGGAATGATTCTATGTGAAGACACTTTTAGCGTAGTACTGAATTGAAGGCGGGAGCCAGACCATAATCCTCTGGGGTGTGACGCCAACTGATGCAGCGATAACTTTCCTCTTCTCTGCATCGGGGTAATGGTCTCGCTGGAACAAGGCCTCCAAGCGCTCCAACTTATCTAGACGCCATACAAAAGAGAAAAATAAACTACACACAAATGGGCCATAAGGACAAATCCAAACAGGAATGAACGCTAGAGATGACGCGAGCCTCACCGGTGCTATAAAACGTCCTCGTCTTCTTCTTAGGTGCCACCAGGCAGCTCTCTGTGTGACCTCGGGTGCTGTAGTGGATGGAGTGTCGGGTGGAGTACACCCGAGTTATCGCCATCTGACACAGACAACAGCGGCGACCAGTGGCATGTAATATCACAAGAATGGAAAAATTGGACATCTTTGAAGGACTCTTGGAAATTGACAAAATGATGATACTAAAATGGCCTATTTGAGCTAAAATAGCAGACTTCTTGAGACTTTTTTTGCGTGTCTACTTATGATGGACACGCTTAACAAATTTCACGTTACCAAAGGAAAATGGTTTCAGGGGATATATTGCCTAACTAGTTTGTCTGAAGAACCACTGGAAAAGGCCAAATGGCCCTAAAATGGCTGTAACTACAGTACACAAAATGGCAGACTACCGGTTTTGAGCATGCCTTTTTGAGAATTTTTTTGTGGGTGAACTCATGATAGACCAAATGTCATGCTGATTTCTGGGGGTTCAATTTTCGAACCGCATGAAGGAAGCCTTGAAACAGCCAAAATGATCACTTTAAACCAAATGGTTGACACCTTGAGTCGTTTCAGGTATGGTTCACACTGTCAGTCTGCTCATGACAATCATGCCTAACAAATTTCATGTTGCCAAGTTCAACTGGCTTTGGAGGTTGAATCGACATTGAAAATAAGACCAAAACAGCCACTTTGAGCCAAAATGACATATTTCTGCGTCGTATTGGTCATGGCTTCTGGAGACTTTTTCTTGGGTCTACTTATGATAGATGTCCCAATCAAATTTCATGTGGCTAAGCAAAACTGGTTTCAGGCTCAGTATTTTCAAAGAAGTATGTCTTTGATTGACCACTGGAAATTCACAAACGACCGTAAATTGTCTGCATCATAACAAAACGGCAGATTTCCAGAGTCTTTCCAGGCATGGCTTCTTGATATTTTATTAGTGGGTCTACTCATGATCAACATGGCTACCAAATTGCATGTTGCTAAAGTAAACTGGCTTTGGTGCCTGTATTTTTGGACTAGGTTGTCTTTGAAGGACGCCTGGAAATGGGCAAAATGATATCCTAAAATAGCTGCTTGGAACCAAGATGGGAGACTGCGTCTTTTGGGGTATGACTTCCATCTGTGATAAAGTTGAAGGTGTAAATCTGTTATTGGTCACCTCTAGTGGTTCCAGGGCTTGTTGGGACATAGTCTGCGGTAAAGAGTGGCCGGGTGACCTCTTGGTCGGGGCAAGTTGAACAGGGCCGGGGTTCTGAGACAATTGCACCATGGGTACAGGAGCAGGGGGTCCGTCAAGATCTGAACCATCGCAGCCAAGGTAGACAGGCTCGGACAGGTCGCGGGTGGTTATGAGTCCAACGGGGGGCTCCGTCAGAGCCGAATTCGCCTCGGGGCTCATCAGCACCGCTTCGGGTTTGTCCTCGACGACATCTTTCTCTTCTTTTATGTTCTCTCGGTGTTCGGTGGTCTTCTTGGTTCGAGTCCTTTTTCTATTCTTCTGCTGGAAACCTCCATGGTCTGCTTTATTTACTTTTTTGGTATCCTCCTCTTCCTGTGGTGCTCCCTGACTTGCTTCATCTTCCTTCTCTCCATCTTCATCATCCTTTACCTCCTCTGCTTCACTTGTCTCCTTCCTCTCTTGACTGTCTTCAATTCCCAGCTCCTCACAGAAGAGACTCTGACAGCCTGGAATGAACAAGTGAAGGGGAAGGACATCCGCCCCACCAAGCATCATCGTTATCATCATCAATCATTAATATTTTATTCACATTAATTCATCAAAATTAAAAAAACAAAAAACAAACAAAAAATTTAAAAAACAATGTATTCATTTTAGAACAGTTTTTATTCATTTAATTTATTGATTTATGAAATAATTGAATCATTATTATAACTATAAATAAAATAACCATGACTTACTTTGTATAGAGTTAACACTTTCCTTTTATTCAAAAAAAAATTTTATTCACATTAATACATCAAAATTAAAAGCAGGAATAAAACTTTTCATTTTTTTCAATTTGAAAAATACAAAAACAAAAGTACACAACAGAAATGTGTATAATTACTTTAAAAAAATTTTTTTTCGTCTCATCTTCATTAGTACGCGAAAATTCATACCGATTTTGTCCCAATTACTATTATTATTTTTAAATTGCGGTGTTATTAGTCACGTAGAGTTTTCGTCCGGTGAAAACTGCGTTGAGAACCCATATGATATGAGTTGCCTAAAAAACAAAATTATAAAAGGCTGTGGATTAATCGTATTTTATTAGGCTTCGAAGTACAGTATATCGAACATTCACTGCTTTCTAACAGACAAAATGTTATCCTTTTCTAAATGTATTAATTTACCTTTACGTCAAACTTGCTATGTTTCCATAACTTTTCTATTCGCCTTTAGGCCACACTAACTGCGAAATAAAGTTACGAGAACATTTCGTGAACTTTATGGGACATGTTGACTAAAAGCTGATCCAATATTTCTAAATATATAAGAAGAAAGCAATTAAAGTACAAGGACTTCATTAATTTGTGTCCCCGGTGTCCACCTGACTGTTAATTATTAGCTCGGGCCAGCTAACTTGCACCGTGTGGCACCCTCGACTCTTACTACAAGGTCGCCAGAGTTAATGAGATACTTTTGGGCTGCTTCAAACCGTCCACTCGGGGCCCTGGAGCCTCGCGAGGAAATTAATTCAAAACTTTTTCTTTCTTTCTTTCTCTTTGAACGAAGTGTGAAAGAAATTACGGTGCAAGTCGAAGTAATTCGCTAGCCAATGAGAGAGGACTGAGCTAATAATGCTAATAAATTAACTAATAAGTGACAACTCAAAAGGCGAATTTACCAGATGTATGGCTTAAGTCTTCCTCCATGTCTTCACGGAAGCGCTAAAGAGCAATTAAGCCGTCTCCGCAGGACTAGACGAGACCAGTCGCGGGTAGGATTGAATGATTGGTTGCTTGATTGATGATGCCTGATACAAGTCACGTGACGGGCGTGGCAGCCAATCAGCGAGGGAGAAGCAGCAGAGTTGATGAACACCAGGTACAACCTGTTTTGATTTCTTTAAAATAAGCCACAAAAGCGGAACATTTAGGACAAATTTATGTCAAATGTTGATTTAGCTTAATAATGTTTACTAAATGCGCTGCGACGTTGCTGTTAATTGCAAGCCAAACATCACAACGCACGTCTTGTCACAATTACTCCCTAATGAGGCGTTGATTTAACTGCGGGTCTTCCTGTCGGCCACCAGATGGGGTGCTTACGGTTATCTGCTCCCATGCATTTTTGTAACATCACTCCGAATTCAATAGTATGCTGATACATATTTGAAGTGATGCCACGTATCTGAGAAATGACCACCGGTTATATTTGTCTGTGGTTTGTAAACGGCAGCTGGAGATGAGCTTGAATTCCACACGGTGACGAAATAATATTGGAATAGCAAGAAAGAATGGTCAAAAAATATTGAGGCAAAAAGTGAAAACGGGGATTTGTCTTGGTGGCCATCACAACTACAGGAGGTGAAAATGGACCAAAATATTGAGACAGGAAGTGGAAATGAACAAAATATTGGAGGAGGGAGTAGAAATGTACAAAAAGTGTTTTAACTGAACAAAAGTATTGGGACGAGTGGCTGTCACGTCAACAGGAAGTGAAACTAGCCAAATGTATCAGGACGAAGTAAAAATGCACAAAAATGAAAGTTACAGGGAATGAAATTTGACGAAAGCACTGGACCAAGAGGCCGCCACACTTGCAGGAATTAGAAATTGATCCAAAATACTGGGACAAGAAGCTAAAAGTGCCAGTGGGATTTTGATGTCAATTCAACATCAAAATCCAATTTTCAACATCAAAATTGATGTCACGTGATCACTGGGGTGTCTTGTTTCACGGGGATCTCTGTGTAAATAAAGTAAATCGAGAGACAAGAGTTTGTTTTTTTTAGCCAATCAGGTCTTTTATTTGGAACAGAGAGGCAGATTAGTGACAGGGCGACAGTGACGCACGCGGAGGTTGGGCCCCCCTCGCACACTCACGCAGCCAAATGACACGAAGAACTCAGCCTTAAAAAAATGCAAATGTATAAAAACAGGAATGAGAGAACAGCAAAACGTAGAAGTCGTGTCCGCCTCCTTCGGCCTCACGCGCACTACGCCCGCGCACAAGCTGGGCCACAAACACTCACACACTTTGAGACAAGAGTCACTTTAGAAAAGACAACACGTGTTCACGTCACTCCTGCCTGTGCGGAAGCGGCGTGTGGACGGACACGCTCGCCATATGCGCGTGTGTGCGTGAGAGAGACATTCGGTTGTGAGTAAGCAAACACACGTGCACACACTCAGTGCACGCTATGTTGAACTGTGAAATACACGCACCCGCAGTTGCAAGTTCGGTTGAGGTCTGCGCGCGCGCGCGCACACACACACACACTTGGAAGTGGCGGGTTCAATTGAGGTGCTCTCACACACGCACACATGCAAGTGACAGGTTTAGACGCACACACGCACGCACACACACACACGCACACGCACACACACACACACCAGATTCAGATGAGACCCATCTTTCTCACACACACATATTTCTCTCTCACACAGACATCTCACATATTTGTATGTTCTACACAAATTTCTCTGAGACACTTCTCTTTCTCTGGCACACATCCGTCTCTCTGGAAGAAATTCTCACACACATTTCATACATTCACTCTCACACATAGTTTTCTCTCTGTCACCTCTTCGCAGCGCTCTTACTTCCCCACACACTTCTTCCTGTGACACACATCACTCACATTTCTCTCACTGGTATCTCTCTTTCTAGCTGTAACATCACTTATACACAAACCTCTCATACATTTTAATGTCATGCTGTTCTCAAATATTTTTCTCTCTTGCAAACACACCTCTCACACATCTCTCTCTTTCACTCACACACACACACATACACACTTGTCTTGGTAACATTTTATACTGACACACACCTGTTCTTTCTATCTCACACATCACTCTTTCCCACACACACACACACACACACAACTATAATTTTCAAATGAGCTGTTCACACACACACACACACACACACACACACCAGTGAACGAAATGTCACCTGTCTGTGGAAGAGCGTGAGAACTGCTAAAAGAGTTTAACACACAGTCGACCACCTCACACACACGCACTAATATAGTTTTGACTCCCATGCATGTTTTTGTTTTTATCTACAGTACTGAGTATAAGAAGCTACGAGTCCAGTCGCACTGACGTGGTTACAATCTCTAAGATAAAAAGCACCACCCACCCCGCAAGTCCAAACCTGCCCCACCTCCCTCTCCTCTGCAGGTAAATGAAAGTCATGCAAACGTTGACGGTAAGGGGGGCACGGCTGCAAAGCCGCGCAGCAACTGATGGCTAAAACCAATTGATAAGAAACGGGCTGACGGCGAGCCATGTGATTCATCGATAGTATTGCATTACACGGGTGCGTAGGTGTGCGCGTGTGTGTGTTTGTGTGTGTGCGTGTAAAATGTCAGGACAGGAAGTAGAAAATTAGCAAAAGTACTCCGATTCTTGGATCTAGAGAAATTGAATCGGACAAGGTCGAGATGGACAAAAATGTCGGGAAAGGAATGAAAATGAACAAAAGCATTCAGACAGGAAGTTGAAGTGGACAAAAGTATCTGGACACGTCCATTGTACTTGTACTTGCAGGAAGTGAAAATGGACAAAAATATTGTGACACAAGGTCATTGTCCTATTTGGAAGTAAAAACAATATTGGGACAAAAGACACAAATATGGGGACAGGTACTGACGATGGTCCAAAATGTTGGGATAGAAAGTCAGAATGAACAAGAATACTTTGACTAGAAGTGAAAATGGACAAAAATCAGAAGTTTTGTGAGTGTGTGTGTGTGTGTGTGTGTGTGTGTGTGTGTGTGTGTGTGTGTGTGATGAGAGCACAGCTCATATAAAATAATAACAGATAAATTAAAAAAAGATATAAAAAAAACCCAGGCAGATGATTAGTGATGCCAGAAAAGTAAAACAATATTTACATATAAACTTTTTTTGTTTGTTTTAAACAGCTAAATACACCTTTGTTTAAGTATTATTATCAATACAGCATTGTTATTATTATTAGAATTATTCAACCATCCAGGCCAAAACATTGATGGATATGTTATGGATTATTACTATCCATCACTAGTCTTTCTACAGCAACGAGAAGGCTGGACGTGCCGTGTTCTGATTGGGCGAGCACTGAGCGAGTCGTCACAGCCACCTGTGAGTGAGTGTGCGTGTGTGTGTGTCTGTGTATGTGTGTGAGAGCGCGTGCGTGCGAGCAGAGGGACGGAAGGCACCGGCGACACCTTTCCTTTCGACCTCAGGCTCTGTGCGACCAATCAGATCCTCCTTTTTGGCGAGGATTTTTCCTGCCCTGCCTCGTGCCTCCTCTCTCCTCTCCTTTGGCCTTTTCACTAAAAACTCCAAGGTACCTTTTTTTTTTCTTTAGACGCCGTCACACCCAAACGTGTTCAGTTTTGATGTTTTTCTTACAAAATAATCATATTGTCACATCCAGAACAAGAGATATTAATAACAAACATAGAAAAAAAATGTGTTTTTTTAAGAGTATTTTTGCTTTGTTGTTTTTTTTGTCCCCTTTTTCCACACTTTCAATGAAAAGAAAGTTCCAAGTCCC
>NW_017805452.1:438123-457293 GCF_001891065.2 Hippocampus comes
GTGGTGTGGGGGATGGGGGGGCAGGGTGGAAAGCGATGCGGAGGAAGAGGAGGCTTGGCGTCATCGTGGCGCTCGTGGCAGCGGCGGCGGTCATGCGTTACGCGTAAAATTCCTCTTGCTTGTCCGGCTTCTGGTAGGTGACGGTGGCCTGCTTGGGCTCCTCCAGTGTGTAGCTGCCCTCGTCCTTCTTCTTCATGCGGTACACCAGCAGCATGACCAGGAAGGCGGCGAACAGGGCGCCCACCACGCCACCGACGATGACCGCTGAACAAACACATGAGACAGAGACGGGGGAGGTGGGCATTTCAGTCGGAAAGTAGCATGTGACTTTGGAAACACATTTGTATACCCTCGACTATAAAAAAAAAAAAAAAAAAGTAAAGAAAGAAAGAAATTGGGACATGTGGTGGGCAAAAGTACTGGGACAGGAAGTCAAAATGGTTCCTGTAAGTCCATCCATCCATTTTCGGATCCGCTTTATCCTCACGAGGGTCGCGGGGTGGCGGGTTCTGGAGCCTATCCCAGCCGTCTTCGGGCAGTAGGCGGGGGACACCCTGAACTGGTTGCCCGCCACTCACAGGGCACACACAAACGAACAACCATTCGCGCTCACATTCACACCTAGGGACAATTTAGAGTGTTCAGTCAGCCTGCCATGCATGTTTTTGGAATGTGGGAGGAAACCGGAGTACCCAGAGAAAACCCACGCAGGCCCGGGGAGAACATGCAAACTCCACACAGGAAGGCCGGAACCGGGTCGACGCGCTAACCACTCGCCCACCAGGCCGCCTTCTTCAAGTATGTTGGTCAATTTTCACTCATTGTCCCAATACTTTTGTCCATTAAAAAAACTGCGGTTGTGTGATGGCCACATGTTGCAATACTTCAATTCATTTTCACTTCTGTCACATTATTACTGTCCAATTTTGCTTCCTATCCCAAAGCTTTTGCCCATTTTTAATTTCTGTCTGAAAATTTTGGTACATCTGTCAGTTTGTTGCTACATCCTGACAGAATATTTTGGTCCATTCTCCCTTTGAGTCCCAATATTTTTTGTTAAATTTTGCTTCCTGTGTGCTCGACGATCGTAATTTGATTTTGTCTGCCCATTTTCACTTTCGGTCTGAAAATTTTGGTACATCTGTCCTAATATTTCAGTTTGTTGCTACTTCCTGACAGAATATTTTGGTCCATTCTCACTTCATGTCCCAATATTTTTTGATAAATTTTACTTCCTGTGTGCTCGACGATCGTAATTTGATTTTGTCGATTTTCACTGCGCGTTTCCCTTTGGGTCCCTGTAGGTGTGATAGCCACGCGTCCCAATACTCACTCCCTCAATATTTTTGTCCGTTTTGACTTTACGTCCCAATTGTTTTGTCCATTATATATTTTTTTTTATTATTTAGCTTCCAGTCTCAATATTTTTGTCTGTCCAAGAAGTGAACATTTGCAACAATATTTTTACAGATAGTGATGACTGACAAGAAGTATTGGGACATCAGGCCAACCCACTTACATCAAGTGTAAAAGAACAAAAATATTGGGTCAGGAAAGAAAAATGGAAGAAAACCGACAAGCTGCCGTCACAGCTACGGCTAGTGAAAAAGGACAAAAATGTGACACAGCTACAGCAGCTTCCACTCTTCTGGGAACACTTGACTGGATGTGAATATTCTAATATGTGCTCATATATGGCTGGGGGGGAACGATGTTAAATTAAGTCTCCCGCCCTCCTCCCGCAAAAAAAGAGAAAAAAAATGGAGAAAAGACTCTTGGTGTGGAACCTTTGCCTCTGCTCAGCACGTGGGTGGTGTTTGTTCCAAGATGGCACCAGCTGTGCCTTCAACTGTACTCGTCTTTTTTTTTTTTTTTCCGTTCCATTCTGGCCCATATATGCTTTGGCAGAGGTAAAATGCCGGCGTAAAACAAATAAATGAATGAATGAATAAATAAATGAATACAGATAATAGAAGATTTCTCAACGAGGGTGAACTGCTGTTCGTACTCATGTTTCAACCACAGGATAGCAGGACCGCTCTGCTTTGTATTAACAAACACATTGACACACACACACACACACGAACGCAAACATGCGCGCGCACAGACAAACACACAGTCTAGTCTAGCCTAAAGTCTGTTGCCTCCTGCTCTTTTACCAGTGACCAGGAAATCAGCAAAAACCACAGCCAGCAGTCCACCAATGAGAATGGCTGGAAGAGACAGAGAGGTCAGACCAGTTGGAAACTCCGTCGCTATCGAGCCCACAAAACCTTTTTTTGGGGAGATGAGTCAATGAACGACTCTGCTTGATGGAAACGGTGTAAATCGGTCGCAGGCGTTCAACAGGGAAGGGAGGTTACAAGGCCAAAAAGAGACAACACCGACCTATCAAGACTTCTTTCCTTTCCAGGATGTTTTTCTGCGGGAGCTGCGCGGCTGAGCTGCCGCCGTCCACCGTGTTGCCGACCAGATCCGGATCCTCCGGCGTCAGGGCGCGGCCAAGATCGCTGCGCTGGTCGTCGCGGATCTCGAAGTCGCCGCTGGGCCCCACGACGGCCACCTCGTTGTTGCCTTCCTCGGCACGTGCCTGGGAGACAGGAAGTGGACTTTAAGGGCCCGATAGCGTGGAGCGCAATTTTCCGCCAGGAACAACGAGGCCCTTTTTGGTTCTGATCAGCGGAAAGTTATTTACTACTTTTAAATCTTAAAACACAGATACAGCTGAGTCTGGAAATTATTAAAAGAGGCTGTTGGAATTCTGGAGTCCATTATTTGATGGAGTCTTCCAAATTCGTCCCAAAAAAAAAACCCCAACAATTCTCCAGAATGTGTCATCCGATTTTCAAAATTCGAACTGCATTTTGACAGATTTGGATTTTTTTTTGTTTTGTAAATCCTGTCACTTTGCGATTTGTTGGTGTTAGGAAGTACACAGAATCAAAATGGCCGACTTCCTGTTATCCGATATAAGCAATAAGTTCTTGAGACTGTTTCCAGGGTACGACAGAAGACATGTCCATCCATTTTTGCGTTGATCGGTCAAACTGACGAATTTTTTTCAAACATGGCCAAAAACGAACAGTAAGTCAGCTGTTTTGGTTTGAGGAGGACAAAATTCCAGGTTTTGTTCTTGTTAAGCAACTCTCCCAAACAAGTTTCAATTAGAAGCTTGTCTTCTAGACCAGTGTTTTTCAAACCTTTTGGAGCCATGGCACACTTCTTTCATTGAAAAAAATCTCACGGCACACCACTAGCTGAAAATATGAAAAAAACGCTTATTTTAACAATGAACGTGTTATATTGTTACTTTAACCGTTTTTAACATTAAAGAATGACGTTATAACAGCTTGAATTGGAATCAAATGAACACAAAGAAAAAAGTATTTTATAATCTTTGATAATTATTTCACTGTCGTCCTGGATTCATGCGGCAAATTCGCTTGTCTCGAGTGGTCGAAACACAAGGCAATTGGCTAGATGTTGCTGCTCCCTAGTGGTATGGGAGGGTACTACATGATTACTTTCTGGGCGATTCACAGGCATACAAATTGGATATTTTAATATGGACCGGCACTGGTCCATGGGTCATTTGGTACGGGGCCGCACTTAAAAAATAAATAACTTACCTTACTTCCGTTTTATTTATTTCGGTTTCCCGTATTTTGAAGGCACGTTTCAACATTGCCATAGCGACCAGAGTATTGCGGCCAGATAGGACGTTCCTCGTGTCATGATTCGGATTGATAATTATGTTTCAAAAACACCACAGTTTTCATGCACATCATATGATATTATTTTGTTGTATTTATCTTGTCACGCCTTAAAAGCCGGTCACTGAAAATATCGTCTGACATTAAACCGGTCCGGGGGGCAAAAAAGGTTGGGCACCGCCGTTCCAGACAGAAGAACAAAAAACGGCAAAGCATTTCAGCCTACGCGGTTTCACGGAGGTGAACCACAGTGTTCCTTTGCTCATCATTGTTGAGGATTCGCCGAGGAGAAAGGAAAAAAAAACAAAAAAACTAAGCACTCGGGCCCGCTGACGGCTGCTCGCAGCTTATTGTTGTTTGCCGCGATTCCAGATTGGAATGGCAAAATAAACGCCTTTGTTCTCTTAATTTAACTTTCTTGCAAAGGCAGTTGTGACAACAAAGACATTTTGCATTACACCCCCACACCCATACTGAATCTTATTAAAAAGGAGCAAAAAAAAAAAAGGAAAAACAATCATGTTTGGCTGCCTCTCAGAAGAGTCTGCATCGAGTTCTCTCTCACACCAAGATCTATTGTGCTCAAAGCGATTCAGAATGCGACCGGACACTGTTTTGTGGGGATGAAAGTCACTTTTTAAAACACTGCTGCCTGCTTGAGACCCTGAGTGGCAAACACACAAAGGTGCCACTGTGTGCGCTTATGCGCATGTGTGCACTTTTTGGCCACGACAACCGCGCACAGCTGCCGGATTTGAGTAATGACAGAGGCGCTTTACACATGAAACTATATCCTGAAATACATACAAGGATATATTTGAGGTCTTCCTTGAGCAGCCCATGCCTGAATGATCTCAACTTGCTCGGTTGTTCCAAGAAAAGTTGTACTTACTTATTCACTGTTCCTTGGACTTCTTTTTTTTTTTTTTTTTTTTTTTTATAGCTGCATCTGTTAAGATTCAACAAAGTCGAAAACTATTTGAGAAAGGTCACTTTTTTTACCGAACCGGGCTAAAAAGTGAAGGGTAAGCAGCACTTAGTGGTTTGAACTCCAAAGTTTAAAGATTGACAGTTACAAGACACAAATCTCTTTACGTTGTGACTAAATGCAAACTGCATCGGATTCCGACGAAAGCTGGTTTGACTTTCAGAGTGAGTAATTGTTTTCAGTAAAAAAAAAAAAAAAAAAAAAATCCTCCTTACTCTAAGATTTTGCTTTTAACTGGGATGATTTTTAAAAAGGGTGTCAAATACTCTCGTCACAAACATTTTACTAGAAAATGGATGTCCACAAATCAAGATTAATTATTAATCTGGATAATTTGAGGTGATATTATCATATATACACACAACAACAAAAATGGTTGGGATGCCCCCCCAACCTCCCAATTAAAAATATATGAGTAAATAATTCGCTTCATTTTGGATGGCAAGATCAAATCTTTTCACAAAAATATTGGAGGGAATTTTTTTTTGTTAAAAAAAAAAAGTCTATTAATCAAGACAAAATATCCATAGATAATTTGGGGTGACGTGATCAAATATTCATATTTAAAAATATTTGTCCATAAAAAAAGACACATATTGAATATGTTATCTATTGTAGTCTATTTTATTTTTTATTTTTTAATATGTACTAAAAAGTGTAGAAGAACATTAAATAATATGAATTGACAAAAATGCAAATCACGACATAAATCCCGAGGGGGAATGTAATGATTTTTCAAAAACTATAGACGGAAAGTTGCAAAAAAAAAAAAAAGAAAAACAGCCCAAAAAAAAAAAAACAACCTTGTGCTGATAAAAAGAAAAAAAAACAATGTTGCTGGAAGTGAATATGAAGCTTTGAAATGCTGGCAACCAATTTTTTTTTTTTTTTTTTTTGTTCTCACCGGCGTCGTCGTTGGCTGTGCTGGGCGTGTGCTTCTCTCCGTGGGGGCCCTCAGCGTGGTAGTCGCCACGGGGACCCTGGGCCTGAAGGGGAACCTGGTCTTGAGGGTGGTGGTGGGCGGGGTGGCGGTGGTGCGCTCCTCCGTGGCGAATAGGTCGTCCTCTGTGGTGGCGTCCACGTCCGAGATGGGGTGAAGCGACGTGGCTTCCGGCGACAGGTACACGTCCTCTTCTTCGGTGGGCAGTACGGTTGTCACCGCGGCGATGGGAGCTAAGGATTTGGGTGTGGCAGTGGTCTGGGCGGCAGCGGCAGCGGCAGCAGCGGCGGCTCTTATGCGCTCCAGCTCTCGCTCCCTCTCCCGCTCTCGTTGCCGTTCTCGTTCGCGTTCTCTTTCGCGCTCCCGTTCCCTCTCCCGCTCCCGTTCCCGCTGGCGCTCCAACTCTCGAACCCGCTCCCGCTCCCGTTCCCGCTCACGCTCCCTCTCCAGCTGCTTCTCCTTCTCCTTCTCCAACTCCAGTTCCCAGAAACAGCCGCTCTCGCCGTCTGTTTCTGTCGGCAAGAGGGTGGCAGCGGTGGTGATAGGGGCAGCGGCGACGCTGGTGGTGGCGACGGTGGTGGTGGCGGCGACGGT
The DNA here is from genome assembly GCF_001891065.2 of Hippocampus comes. Lineage (NCBI taxonomy): Eukaryota > Metazoa > Chordata > Actinopteri > Syngnathiformes > Syngnathidae > Hippocampus > Hippocampus comes. The sequence goes on from NW_017805452.1 coordinate 444,359, forward strand.
GGTGGTGGTGGTGGTGGTTGCTTTTGTCGCAGTGGCGGTGATGGCGACGGCGGGGTTGGGGTCGGCGCTGGGCTCGGCCGCGGGTGCGGCCGAGGGTGCGGGACTGGTGGCCTGGGTGGTGGACATAGGGATGGGATCTTCCGTGGTGAAGGACACGGACAGTGACGTCGGCCTCACGCTGATGTCGGGAACTGGAAAAAAGAGAGAGCGAGAGAGGGACATGCGGTATGAATCTAACTTTATTGAAAAGGAAACTGGGAAATTTGAGTATAACTTTACAGATGAAGTGTATTATTCAAATGGAACTTTATTGAGATGAAAAGCAGGACACACTAATGTAACTATTGAACAGAAGAGCAGGATGTTTGAATCTACTTTGTTTACAAGGAGATGGGGAAATTCAAATGGGTCTTTATTGAGAGGGAGAGCATATCATTTTGAATGTAACTTTATTGAGAGGGAGCGTGGGATATTCAAAGGTAACCGGTAATAAAAAAAAAATCTTTGAAGAAGCAACGCGGCATTTGAATAGAACTGCGTGCGAACAAACAAAACTTGACGGAAAAAGAGGAGCTGGACATTCAAATGACACTTTATGAACAAAAAGGTGGTGAAGAGGAGAGCCGGACATTTCACGGAAGTATTCAAAAGTAAAGTGGGCACTTTCAAGTGTTACTTTACTGAAAAGGAGAGCAGGACTTTTGAATGCAGCTTGATTGAGGACAAGCAAAATTGGTAGCATTTTTGAAACAACATCTTTTGCTTATTTTCTACTACAATTCCCCAACCCCCCTTGTTTTTGCCAGAACAATAGGAATTGAGATGAAATGAACAGGCAAGCTAATATCATTTTAGCCTGTCCACAGCGTTGTTATAATCCACTCTGACAGTTTCCCGCGATGACTGAGGCATGAAGTACAACTGCGGCAAAGCGACGAGGTAGAGTGCGGTGGAAAAAGGGGCTTTTGAGTATTAAACAAGTGCAGAGAGGAGATTAATTTTCCCGCCGTAGCTTTCATTACGTTTGAGCAGCGGCTGAAAGAGGAGCAAATTGAATGTGGGCTCACAAAGGCATGCGGGCAGGAGAGGATATTACAAAATGGACTCCGACAATGGAGCCCCTTGTCAAAAACCAAGACGAGACGCCGGACTGATCAGTATCATCACCGGTGGAGTTAACGCAATTTTCCGGCCGGCGGTTTCCACCGCCGCCCGTTCTCATTGCCGCCGCCAAAGGAGTTATGTTTTTAGTCGAGTGCGTTTCCATTTGTTGGCACCCGGACAAAACGCAAAAAAACGACTAAGCCGCTTAGGTGGAGGCATCTCGTATGAACTTTTTATTCATCATTGTGGAAACTCAAATTTCAAAGATGGTGGAACTCTTGGAACATAAACCCGGCAAACATCTTACAAGGCTGTCAGTTAAATGTCATTTTCAGGGCACTGTTCACATTGCAATTTGGATCAGATCTGGATTAAAACTCTCTGACATGCCATTTTTTGTTGTTGTTGTTTCGGTTTCATTTTTAAATTGGATTTTTGAAAATCTTGACTAAAACGTCGCTTGCGGTGTGCTCGTTTTGCACTTTGGCGCACACCCGCAGGATCGGAGTACAGTAGAAGTGAGCACAATTTACAGCTGAATTTAATGTTGCTAGTTTTATTCCTTTTCGTTGTTTAAACTAATCAATAAAATTCGAAGTATGCTCAGGGGTGCGGTTTTTTGTTATTGTTTGTTTTTTGGAAGAGGCGCAGTTTCCAATTTTTTTTTTTTTTTCATTTATTGTGCTGTAGCATTCGACAGCAAATCTACACGAGTCAACAGGACCAACTCACTTAATTTTATTACCTGATGGCTCTAAAACATCACAAAACTAAAACTAGCTACGTTCAAGTTAGTTTACGGTAAGCGTCCCGTGCTAGTGAGCGCAGATCAGAACATCAGGCCCAATTCCAGCAATGCGCTTTAGACTAAGCGGCTAATTCCTACGCACGCCAGACAAATGCCAACATGCACTGTGCCAGATAGGTGCGGGATGGTCTAATCTGTGTGGACTTTAATCTGATTAGAGCAAATAAGATCTCGGGGAGGGTGGTCATGTTTGCCTGGGTGTTTCCAGGTTTGCTGTAATTGGTCGTTGAAACCGCTTTGTGTGGCGCGTTGGGACAGAGTGTGTTTGGATGCTGTTGCACGGGGGGGGGATGGTCTTGAGGGTCAGCAGATTGAAAGGCTGCAGCTGGCGGTGGAAACACACAAACACACACGCGCACACACACTTACATCCAGAGCCGGATCCCGAGTAGAGGTCCTCGTCATCGTAGAACTCGTCCGCCGTCGAGCCTTCGTCATCGACGGGCAACCACGTCTGTCCCTGCTGGAGAGAAAAAAAAACAAGAGAATGTGATTGGATGTTTGCCGCTTTACTTGACAGGACGAAGCCTTCTCGACAGGGTGAAAGATGGCGGCCGGGGTAACATCTGGCTTTGCGGAGAAGCCCGCTTAATGAAACCCTCCAACGGCAGGACATCAAAGCCGCAGAGAGCGGCAGTACGTCGGTGCCAGAGGCCGTTAATGTTTCAACTCAAATGCTAATTTTTCAACCTGCTTGAGGCTTTTTTTCTTTCAATAAACTCAAAGACAAACAGAAAAAAGGATCACGGAAAACTGATGTTGATGTGATCTCAGGGGATGACCGCAGGGCAGGCTAAGGGAGCGCTAATAGCTCACCGTTCACGAATGTACATATCAATGGGCGAAACATTTGGAGGAAAAACACGCCTCTAAGTTTGAACAAAACTCGGCCCCGTCGTCCAAAGTTTCATTTGGCTAACATTGAAGGATTTACTTCAGCTTTTTGTGACAATATTTAGATTCGAGCTAGCACAGCTATTGAGTAGAAGATAAAGACGAGGCACAGAAATGTTGGAACATGTTGGACAAAGAAAATGAACATTGTAGGTATTGTACAAACTATGTGGCGGTGGTGGAAAATGCTTGTCTCGATTGCGACGAAAGATGACGCAGTTCATGGAGCGAATGGTGAATGCCGTGCGTAAGAATGGCACTGGCGTTCAAACCCGACGTCAGAACTGTGAGGCAGATGTGCTAACCACTAGCTCACCGTACTACCTGTGAAGCTGGGTTAAATTATTGTATTTTTTTCCCCATGATGCACTGTGGTCACTTAAAATGGCCTATTTACGCACAAACTTTCCTGGCGGTTTATCCGCTAATTAGCTGTGGAAAAAAAGGAGAAAAAAACAGGCTCTGCGTTTTGCTGGAAGTGCTGGAAAACTCAATCGTATGTGACCAAAGTGTACTTTATATCTCCCTGGCAAATCTAAATCTCTTCCTGGGGGGGCTCGTCGGCAGTGGTGATGGTTGGGGGAGTGGGGGGGCGCCCAGCTAGCTTTTGTGATGCTAATTGTGCAAACATATGAGAGGAGAAGAAGCTCCTCCCCACCCGCCGGTTCCAGACGCAGGAAACCCGATGCCTTTAAAAGCCAATAAAGTCATAATGGAAGCCGGATACCCAAGTTGGCCTGCACTACAGCACGTCTCGCTCGGCGTGCTGCGTCTGAGAGGGGCGGGCATACCTTGCTGGAAAGAAGTGCAACCGTTTGGTGTGTGTGTGTGTGTGTGTGCATGTGCGTGCGTGTGTGTGAGTCCCAGACATGACATGGCGTGAGGAGAAAGAAATTCTGACCACCATGTAGATGAAATTATACGTATAAAGTGTTCATTTGTGCCCACGAAATAAAGCGTTACCTTGACTTATGCAAATGAATTTACTCATTTCCCCCACGTTTTGAAGAAAGAAAAATAGCGCCGCCCTGGAAAAAAAAAACACAGTAAAAGAATGAAAGAAACTGGAGTCACCAAGCGGAATTACTGTACGCACTGTAGTAATCGTGAGGTGGAGGTGCGCCTTAAATGGTGCGCGTATGCCATCCAAGGATTTCGCGATGAAGGCGGTTGCTACAGGCAACCTTTGCCTTTTGCAGAGAATCCCATCGTTTGGGGGTGGGTGGAAAACACACTCACAGGAAACATCCTGGCACACACATCGCAGCGCTTTAATTCCTTGCAAAAGATGTTGCATTAAAACAACCTAAAAATCAGCTTGACACCCCCCCCTCTTGCCCCACGTAGTGCACCCCCCTCCCCATACTCGCCCTACTTTCCTTTCATCTGCCTTATCTCGACTCAGCGTGGCTTTAAAAACACACGCTTAAATAATCCCGAATGACCAGACCCCTCTAGGCAGGACCAGAAGTCACCCCCCTAGGGCCCCCCTTTTTTTTAAATACACATTTAAAACACACACTCACACACACACACGTCTAAATCCAGGCCATACGGCGGCGGAGAGTCTCTTCTGTCTATTTTCAGAGTTGGATGCAGACTCTTTCAACGTGTGCAGCCCACCCCCACCCCTCCACAGACACACATAAACGCGTGCCCACCCCCCCCTACCTTACACACACTTAAAGCCCGATGTCATCACGCTGTGTCTCAGCATGTTCAATTTATGAGCCGATATTGTGGTGTCAATTCACAGTGTGCCAGAGAGCAATGCCGTCACTGCGTCTAATTACAGCGTGCGCATTACAGTGGCTATAATGACAGGTTTTGATTGTGGCGTGAGTGTGTGTTGGCAAGGGCTATTTGTGTGTGTGTGTGTGTGTGTGTTTCCCCCCCAAAGTGATCCGAATTGAATGGAACCAACCAGGGCTGCATTTTACCAAGCTATAAACAGCCCCACGCCACATAGCTAACCAACCCGCAACGAGACGTCACACGGCTCTCCCACACCGCACCAATAAAACCCAAAGAAAGGCGGGGGCGAAAGGGGGCTAGGGTGGTAGCTGGGGGGGTAAATCCTGTGCGCTGCCCTCGATTTCGCTCCTGCCACCACTGCTCGCAAAAAAATAAAAAATAAAAATAAAACGATAACAACCTGTCCAGGCTGCTTTCTGGCAGCGTGTGAAGCCCTGCCATCGAAAGACGTGGAGCCAGTTTTTCCCCAGGGTCATCTTATCAAAAAAAAAAAAAAAGAGAGAGAGAGAGAGAGAGATCCCCACACTGGACACTTTATTAGGTACATTCAAAATTCATGGACGTACGACGTCTGCATAATTATGCATGATTGGGTGGTTAGGAGTCATGTATTATTCACAAAGTGCAGAAAATGTTACGAAGAAAGCCGAACTTGGATGTGGGCCAAAAGTAGAAGGGCTTATGCGTTGGCAGAGGTGGCAATGTTTTTTCATTTCAGTGAACCGAGTGTTTTTAAACTGTGCCTCATTTAAAAAAAAAAAAAAAAAAAAAGGAAAAAAAAAAGGGGGGGCTGGGGGCCACCGATAACAAACTCTCGCAGTTCAAACTTGGCAGAGGTGATCGTGTTTTATACTCACTACAGATGGTTCTGGTGGGAGCCAAACAATCTCGTGATAAATTTGCCAAACAATGGATCGCTTGCCCCTTCCCTTGACAAGTTTGTTGAACAAATAACTCATCGATAAGTACACTAGTTGAACGCCCCCCCCCCCGGAATGTTGACGTATTCACCCCAAAAAAAAATGGATCGCCTCTCCTTGTTGACAAATACGGTGAGCAATTTATCTCCTGCTGGCTGACAAGTTCAAACAACCAACCGCCGCCCCGCCACCCTCGGCCAAAAATGTGGCCCCAAGTTTAGCAAACAACTTCTCTCACCCCACCCTCCTCGACGAGTTTGCTGAGCAACCAAACGTATGTCGACAACCGATCTGGCACATTGATGAGATGACCAAACCAGCCATTGCAGCCCCTTTAATGTCGAAAAATCCATCAAATAACTCATTTCGGACAAGTTTTCCAGAGTAACCGATCGCATTCCAAGTCGACAAACTTTGTCAGTCCCCTATCACTAATTTCACCGATTTCTCTCCTTTCAATAGTTTGCCGAACAACCGATCGCAGTTGCAGCCTCAAATTTTGATCAGGCATTGGATGAACTTGATCATGTTCTGCTTGCCCAAGAAAAAAAAAAAAAAAAAAAGTGGTACAATCCAATCGACTGGAATAAGCAAACACACAAATAGCTTTTGTTGAAGCTTGGGGGGTGTGAGGGGTGGGGGTTGGTCTACACCGGCCTTGGTTGCGCAGTGAAGCCCAGGTGCGTTCTCTGAGGCGACGGCAATGCGATCTGGAGCGACACGACCTCAACGTTGCCGCGTGCCGACTTGTTTTACACACAGGTGAGCCGCCTTTTTTTTTTTTTTTTTTTACATCTCAGCGGCGTCATTTTGTGAAAAGGCAGGCATCCGACTCACTGCTCAATTGATTCAAGTTGTGAGTGCTGGAAAAAAAAAAAAAACACCAAGGCCGCCTAGCAGTTACCGTGTTTGTTTCAGCTACACAACAACAGAAGGTCGCGTTTTGACGCCATTCGATCATCTCATCAAAAGACCTTTGTTTTTTTGTTGAAATCGAGACGGCTTCTCTTCGTCTTCATCATACACATTCCTCGGTAACCCGAGAGGGTGACACCCGCACGAGGCCCGGCCAACGCACACAAAGCACAAACTTGCAATACAGAACTCATTCATTGCCGTCTTTAATGTGGGAGATGTTACCCGATCATTCTTCCGCATCGTCTCTCAAATTGCGGGGGCTACATTTGAATAGCAACACCATCTGTGACGCTCTTTCCTCATCGCTAAATGGGAGGACAGACGTTGAGGGGGGTCTAGGGTGGGGATAAAAGCAATTAAGGAAAGCCAGGTCATATCCAACGGGTTGCCTTTTTACATCCAGATGTCAGCCGGTCACTAACTGCGCAAAAAAAAAAAAAAAAAGGGGGGTGGGAACGTTGGGCGGCAGCAAAGCGGCACTCCCCGGCCACATTTACATCAAAATATATGAATGACATCTGTGGTGACAAGCAAGGTGAAAGGGTCCATTGTCATTCAAAGCTTGTTGCAAGAGTGGAGGCAAACACTTAGCGTAACGAACAGCTCCCATTTTCAGATGAGCAACAAGGATAAATGACACAACAAAATATGCACGAGAGTACCAGGTTCGGTGGCACGCCGTCAGATTCTGCCGACGTGCTCCGCCCACGCGCAATGACGAAATCTCAAATCCTCAGCAATTAAGCGTTAGCCATCTGTCGAGTTTAGGTGGTTTGAATTTGGTAGCGAATGGTAAGAATCTGCCCAAGTTTTTGCAGGACGGACACCTCGAAAAATTGAAAATTTTCTAAACTAACCCCATTGGTGGCTTCAAATGAAAATGGCAGACTCCCTGTGTGTTTTGAAGCTTTTTTGGGGGTGGGCCGCGGTTTTGTCATGATAAACACGGCTACCAAATTTCATGTCGCTAACATACAAGGACCGGACGGGCTTCAGGGGCTAAATTTCTCTCAAATACCAGACGGTGCTTTCCAACCAAATTTGGACCGCCCGCCAGCCAAAAACTTTTTTTACAGCATGGGAAATCTCTCACTTTGTCGATTTATTTGGCCCGAGAACAACAACGGAGAATTATGTTGACCCTAAAGCAGGTAATGAAAAGTTCACATGGAGTTGAGGTGGCACATTTCGAAGATGGCTGCCCACGCCTCGTAAAGAGCTTGCTGATTCACGCCGACTGCTGCGTCGGCTCTTCTTCGCCAATCACACGGAACCGCCGGAGTAGTAAGGGGCCGACAGGCCCTCCAGAGAAAATAAACGCCGCCTGTTTATTGTCTGTAGCGCTTCCATCCCCGCCCCCGCAGTAAATCCACGAGCCAATCGCCGGTGACCTCCACTCTGCCTCCATCTTTGGCTTTTTTTTTTTTTTTTTAAACGCTCCGTCTCGTCGCTCGCTAACTGGCGTGGCAGCCTGGAAGGTGGCCAGATCAGCGCGAGTAGGTTAGCAGGTGATAGCCTTGTTAAGACACACCTGCCGTCTTCGGCGGAGATTAGCACGGATAGCCTCGCCGCACTGCTCGCACAAACTCTTTGTCTCACACACTTTGGCGCACGCACGCGACAACGTCGAACTTTGACGGGAGGCGTTCACGGAATCACAGATTGGGACGTTATGGTAACGTGCTACATAGCTACAACAAGTAGCTATCGGGCTAATTATCCATCCAGCCAGCCATTATCCTCACAAGGGTCGCGGGGGGTGCGGCGGGGGACAACCTGAACCGGTTGCCAGCCAATCGCATGGCACACAGAGACAAACAACCATCCGCGCTCACACTCACACCGAGGGACAATTTAGAGTGTTGAATCAGCCTGCCGTGCATGTTTTTGGAATGTGGGAGGAAACCGGAGTACCCGGAGAAAACCCACGCAGGCCCGGGGAGAACATGCAAACTCCACACAGGGAGGCTGGAGCTGGAATTGAACTCGGTACCTCTGCACTGTGAGGTCGACGCGCTAACCACAGGACCACGGGCCGCCCATCGGGCTAATTCGTAAAAACGAAATAACATTTGAAATGTTCTCAATCAAACCGAGGTGTCGCCGAAGCGTGAAAGTGCTTCTTTTTCAGAAAATGAAAAGCACTCCGCTTTGCGAAACCAACCAATGTCAGCCAGGCAAGTTAGCATGTTAGCATTTGTCGGTAGCATCTCAGAAATGTGATGCCGCATTGACACTCTTGATAAGCACGTTTTGCATATCCTTCCTCGACCAAGACCTTAAAACCCCCCAAAAACACAAACATACCTCCCAACGTGGTTCTACCACCCTTTTAGCCATCTTAAGTTATACCAATGTCAACCAATCGACAAATACCGACTCTATCTTGTCCCCCAGGGTTCTGTTAGGATGTTCCCGACACTGAAATGATATTCGAACTTTGTCTGGCGAGTGGAGCCGATTAAACTGCACAAGTGGAAGAGTTGCACTTTCACGGCACCCTTGGAATTTATATTCATTACTCGCCATCCAAACTCCGAGCAAGTTATCCATGAAGAAAATGCGAGGGAACTTGGAAGTTGTCGGCAGCGGGGGTTCACGAGTGGGAGCTCGTAAGAGAGAACCCACTGTGCAGTTTGACGCTCATTAGCGCTTTTTAAAAAATGCTTCCGAAGGTCTTGAGTGGAATGGGGCGGGGGGGGTACATTTGGATATCTATCTGGCACTACGAGGGGAGGAAGTGTTAATGCCGGAGACTAATGTGTTTTTGTATTTGTTTTCAGCCCTCCACGCTTGAGTGTTCGTAAACAAGCTCGTGTGCGAGAGCCAGAAAATGAACGCAACATGTTTACTGTCAATCAGATTCAGCAGAGCCAAGTTCCGCTGAGCCGAGTTGCAAAATTATCTGGAAATGTAACGGCAAGAGCGGTGAGCATCGGGGGGAGCAGGTGCACAAAAGGTAAAAAAAAAAAAAAAAATCACGTTGACGGACCTGAAAGGCTTTTTGAACCTTTTTTTAATTTGCCTCACATGGCTACCTTACATTTGTGTGGTTCACGGTTTAAATTTGTTCCACCTCAGCTCGAGTCTGTCTCGCAGGTGTGTTTATAGCATTTGTGGGTACTGCTCTGCTCGAATTAGCCACAATTATTTGCATGGTGGGGTGTCGTGTTTAACGTTTCCCTCGGCAAAGGTCAGAGCCATATGGGAATTTTCCTGCCAAAGAGAAAAGCCGTTTGCGCGCGGGTGCTAGCGGGACAGGCTACACGGAGTCGCCTCCAAAAATGTCATCATCCTTTAATCATCATCATTATCATCGCAAGCCTCGGACAAGCGTCAGTTTTAATGACACGTGTTATCATCTGGCGGTTAATTAAAATGCCCGGTAAGTGGATCACGCTGACGCTAACTTCAAGGAGCATCTCGTTTGACTTCCAAATGTCCACCGCGAAACCCCCGCTTCAGCTCCCTTTGTCCTGTCGGCTTTGATCTGCGTTTCAAAACTCCAACGAGATGGGAAATCTTCAGCAGCTGTATTTTCAAGCCATGACACACACACTCCACAAACATGGCACCCAGGACATAATTTTGGGGGGGGGGGGCAGGGGGGGTGGTGTCCTGGTAACTGAAACGTTGAGTTTAAGGTCCAAAACGCAATCAGGTGCTCAACCCTGAAGGACGTTATCGTGTTAGCTCATAGCATGTCCGCGCGAGCAGCTGCATAATGAAGCCACAGACGCAGTCGGGTGGGGTGAGGGGGGGGGGGTCACATGATTGTCTAGTGGCACATCAGATGACTCGAAGTGGAGCTGCGAGACCACACACACACACACACACACACACACCACACACACACACACACACACACACACACACACACACACACACACACACATGCGTACACACACGCACAAAGTATTTCATTGATCCAGTTGCGCTATGGCCCGACATGGAGGTATGATAGTTGGGGGGGGTCGGGCAGAGGCAGATAGATGCCCGTGGCAGCCAGTTGTTACACTAATCTGACAATCCAATGGGATTAAGCGCGTGCGCACACCCACACACACATACACGGTGTCATCACTTCTGAGGACATTACAGTAACAATGTAAAACACATTCAGTCGTCCCCTATTCACTTGTTGTCCACGAGGATAAACGATGAGTACAATTACGTAAATTTGGCGAGACCGAGCACAGGTACTCGACAAAGGCAAACTGCACAACGTCCGCTCAAACCAGACAGAATGGTGTAGTACATGAGAGGTTGGTGAGGGTTTCTCGTGCGGTGGTATCGGAGAAGAGAGATACACACACGCACAGACAGACACAGATGCACACTTCATAGGACTTTCTATTAACACTGTTAAAAAAAAAAAAAAAACATTCTTACAGTGAAACTCTCACCAATTTCCTGTTGTCCTTACATGGAGGCAGCGTCGACGCACACACAGCAGGCCTCCCTGCGTGGAATCGTCTTTCATTATGGATGACCTTATGAAACATGCATCTCTAACGTGCACAACTGCGTGTGTGTGTGTGTGTGTGTGTGTGTGTGTGTGTGTGTGTGTGTGTGTGTGTGTGTGTGTGTGTGTGTGAGCGCCTGTGTGTCTGAGACGTCCACTAAATGGCAGCCGCTGTGTGTGTAGGACACATTCCGCAACTCTACGTAGCCGGCAAATTCGGGATATTTTAATACGAGAATCGAGCACACCATGTGCAATTGTGTCAAATGTGTTTGTGGAGTCAGAAACGCTTAAAGATTCCGGCACGACTGCCTCTCCCACACTGCATAATGCACTGTTTTGTGCTTTAGGAGTGTGGGTGTCTATCAGGGAGTGTCACGCGCGTGTGTGTGTGTGTGTGTGTGTGTGCGTGTGTGTATTGATGTGTGATTGTGGAAAAATGCTGCAGTTAGCGCGACGTGCTAGTCAGCTCGTGGGTCAATGGCAAAACTGAACGCAGATGAATGTGTTATTTTGTGCCTGTGTGTGCGTGTGTGTTGTCTCAATGATCTGATGCCTGCCAGGACCAGCGGGAGGGCGTGGCGCCCGCGGCTGCAACTTTTCAGCCGTTTCTAAGGAACTTTTCAAAAGGGGCTCAGAAATGCGTCTGCTACCCCCCCCACCCCCCACCCCTTTGTATAGGGGGGGCGGATGGGGGGGTGCTGGAGGCGCTCCCGAGCAGGGTAATCAATGCTTTCTCCGTCGAGCTAAGTCGAAAATGCGAAGGAGGAAGCCGAATAGGGTTGAGTCGGCGTGTGAGTCACAAGGCGACGTGCGCGCGCTAGCGCTGGTGTAATTACAGATTGCACAATTAGACTGATGACTGTCATGCGCGCCTTTGATGAGGGAGGATGAAGAAGACGACAAGAAAGATGAGGAGGAAAGAGACAAACGATGCAGAGGAGGGAGACAAGGACTGAAAAAAAAAATGAAAAAGATAAATAAGACAAATAGACAGAAGAAGACTACAAACAAAGACATGGACAAAGTCGAGGAAGGACAAAGATGGAGAATACAGCAAGGATGTGAATGGCAGAGATGCCGAAAAAAAACACACACAAAAAAAAAATCACGGACAAAGCTGAAGAAGATTTGTGTGTGTCTCAAGAACACAGGTGGGGAAACAAAATGCTCCTGCGGGGCACAATAAAGAGCAGATGACCTCGCCACGGTCGGGCTGGCTCCGGTTGGCTGACAAGCCTCCCGCAGGCCGACAGATCCTTCCCGCGCACTTACAAATTTTCTGTCCGGCCGACTTGCGAGGATTTTCATCAATCGCAAAGACGCGAACGAGCTAATGTCGGCCGCGACAAACTCTGATTTCGTTCATTTACTTTTCCGGTTGTGACATGTGATTGGCAAAAACAAGCTGGGCCTCCTTTTGGTATTTTTCGAGCCTTTTCATCAATTTTCCTTTCAAAGCACAGAGGATTATTTTTTTTTTTCATTGAAACCGCACTTGAGTCAATGATGAATTTGTCACCGGCGGGGTCACGCTAGCGGCCGACAGCATAACGTATGTGTCGTGAAAGCATCTGGCCGCCGCCGCTCGTGACTTCTTGTGTAATCCCGTCCGAGTTGTTTCGCGCGTCCAATCCGTCTCCGCCGTCCCGAGCTCCTTTACAAGCGCCCGCGAACCGTGCAGCCATCCATCTCCCTTTCATTTGCTGCCATCTTTTCCCCCTACGGGCGTCAGCAACCCTCGCCCACCTTGTCGGATTTGAAGAAGACAAGCATGAAGAAGAAGACAAAGAAGACAAGACGAGGGCGAAAACCTCCAAAAATTGAGCCTCCGAAGACACGGAGGAAAAGAAAAGGACAACAAAGGCGGGAAGAAAGGGGAAGAAGTCAAGGATGAAGACAACAAAGACAAAAACAAGAAATTGGCCAATTTGATATCTGCCGATTAATCATCGATTAAATCTACGGGCCGATTAATCATCGATTAATCGACCCGTAGATTTAATCCCTTTTCGATGTGTCATTGCAGGTTCACAATATCTCTATATATATATATATATATATATATATA